>NC_085137.1:454237503-454287503 GCF_035046485.1 Aedes albopictus | reverse complement strand
GGAATCATTCGGAAATTTTCTTCAGAAATTTGTGTAGAAATAGCTCCTGTTCTACAAATTCCACAAAAATACTTTGTATTTTGTATTTTGCATGATTTACTTCTGAAATGCCTCCATTTTTTTTTTTTTCAAAATAATATCCACGATTTTGAACAGAAATTCCTCCAGGGATTCTTTCAAAAATTCGTACAGATATTTCCTTAGGCATTTATTCAAAACTTTCTCCAAAGATAAAGTAATCTTAAAAATCAGCGATGCCTTCAGAAACTACTCCAGAGTTTTTCAGAAAATTTGTATTAATTCCTTCAAAATTTTGTGATGGAATTGCTTTGGAAATTCTTCCACTGATTTCACCAGAAAGTCCCATAGCAACTTCCAATTTCTCCAGAAATTTCACTAGGGATTCATTCACAATTTTCACAGAGAGTTGTATAAGAAAGTTGTGTGTGAGTTTCTGCAGAAATTCTTCCAGGTATTTCTTTAGAAAATTCTTCAAGGGTTTACCCTATTTTTAATTTTTTTTCCAAAAAAAAACTTCGGAAATTCCTTAAAGCATTATCTCAAACGATATTCCAATAATTTTTTACCCAAACTTTCTCCGGGGTTTGCTTTAGAAGCTGTTTAAGGGATTTTATTTTAATTTTTGACATTCTGAATTTCTGTCAGAAAATCTTCCTTTTAAAAAATGTGAGAACCATTCGAGAAATTTCTGCAGGGATTCCTATAGAAACTGTCCGAGGGGTTCCTTCACAAATTTTTCGAGGGATGCTTTCAGAAAATCGGATTATAATTTCTATAAATTCGATTATAATTTCTTCAGAGATTTCTTTACAAATTTCTCCGAGGATTACTTTGACAAAAAATTTCCACAGATTTTTCGATTCTTTCATAGACCCATGCGGAAATCCATCTTAGGATTTATCTAAAAAAAATCATTCACGAGTTCCAGGAAAAATCTCCCATTCTTGACGAAATTCATTCAGGGACTCCTTTGGAAACTTATCGAAGAATAACTTAAAAAAAAATTAACCAGGAAATCCTAAAGAAATTCAGTCAGAAATTCTTTCACAAAATCTTCTAGGGATTCATGTAGACTTTAGGATGTCCTCCAGAAATTTCTCCAAGAACTTCTTGAGAAAGTTTTGCACGGAGCTTCCAAAAATGTTGCATGAATTTCTTTGGAAAATACTTCAAGAATTCCTTTCTGAAATTCCTGCAAAGATTGTTCCGGAAATTCATCTACGAATTTATGATTTTTTTTATGGAGCAATCAAAATTTTTTGAAGCATTCATCTAGAAAACCTTCCATGAACTTTCTCAAAAATTCTCCATGGATTTTTAAGAAAATTATTCACGGATACATTAAGAATCAGAAATTCAGAACTGAATACTCAAACAGTATCTTTCTAAAGAATTTCTTCAAGAGATTATTAAGGAAAATCCCAAAATTTCTTCACATTCCTTAAAATATTCCATCAAAACATTTCTCTTCCAAAAATTGGTTCAAGGTTTTTTTTTTTAAGTTTTAGACCATCCTCCAAGGATTCCTTCATAAATTTGTCTACCGGGTCTTTCAGATATTCTTATAAAGATTCCTACGGAAAAGCTGGAAGACATTCTTGCAGATATTCCTGCAGAAATCCACACAGAGATTTTATCAGAAACTAGCTGCCCCCGGCAAACTTTGTTTTGCCTACTGCGTTTTTTGGCGTTTTAAGTCCCTAGTCAAGTCCGAGTCCCAGTGCAAAATGTATAAAACCCGATTTACAAAAACTTTCATTTTTCCCATGTTTTTTGCCTCATAAACCTTCCTTGGGTGAAAACTAACAAAACAAAATTCAGACGACCCAAATCGGACCACCCGTTTGCATGTTATGCGCGGTCCCACGTATGCCACTGCATTTATATATATATATATATATATATATAGATTCCGCTGCGTATTGCTCTATGTATTTTCTCAGAAATTACTCCAGGATTTCCTCCAAGCGTACCTCTAGGAATTTTATAAGGATTCCTCGAGGAATTCATTAAAAAAATTTATTAGGATTTTTTTTAGATGGTTTCTTCAGGATTTTTTTTTACAAATATTTCAGTTTTGTTAGGTATTTCAACAGGGCCAGGGGTTTCCAGGTGTTTCTTCAGGTATTCCTCCTGTAATTTCTTCAGAATTTTCATCTATGGATTCTTAAAATATTCATATTTTCTTTTAAATTGCTTCTGAAATTTCTTCATCGATACTTTCGGAAATATCTTTGAAGACTTTTTTAATATTCCTAGAATTACTTCAGAAATTTCAGCAGGGATTTCTTCAAAAGTTGTTCCATGGATTCTTTCAGAAGTTGTTCCTGCAGTTGCTTCAAGAATTGCTCAAACGATACCTTCAGAGATTCTCTCAGGAATTCATCCATGGGAATGTACCAGTTAAGGGGCACTGAAATCGGGGAACCTTGACAAACTAGCTCTGATTTTACCATGACAGCACTGGAAACAGCTTATCACACATCTTGTCAGTAATCTGTCGATGCATTGCAGTGACTTTTTTTATGGAATTTGCTACAAATTTTGGAATTCAAGCAACCGGAATTCTACGCGCCAGCTTCCATCCAATGTCTTCTTCTTCATGGCTCTACGTTCCCACTGGAACTTGGACTGCTTCTCTTCAACTCAGTGCTTTTTGAGCACTTCCACAGTTATTAATTAAAGGGCTTTGTTTGTTTGCAATTGCATGAATTTGTATACGTATTTTAAGGCAAGGACAACACTACATTATGTCCAGGGAGTCAAGAAAATTTTCCCTACCGGAACGGGAATCGAACCAGCCGACTCCGAGTTGGTGATCCACAGCCTTAACCAACAGACTAACTGGAGACCCCCAACGTTCATCCACCGTCTTAATCCAAAAAGCCTTCCCCGCGTTAGAAAAAGAAACCTTCGCAAACATTGCTCCACATCCCGCAGAAAAGCAACAGACCAAGAAAAAAAAATCTTCTCTAATTCACCTTCGCTGTGGCAGTGCTCGCACTCCCACCTGCTATAGTCTACCATCCGATCCACACCGCCAACACCTTTGTATCTTGATAGGTACCTAGTCAAGTCAGTTACGCAATTTCTCACGACGCAACGGAACGCAACTCCTCCATGGTTATTTCCTAGGTTTTTCATTTGTCTTGTCATCCCATTTACATTGTTCACCTGATAATTCCGAGTGTGTTTTTTTTTCTGCACGCTTTGCACACCTGTCCGCCCGCCTCGGATCGTTCCCGCAGAAAGAAGTTTGGAATCTAATCGACGATTAAACCGATCTGAGTCTCTACACAGCAAAAGCCGGGTTTTAATCGACCGACGGCAGTCAGCGGCGTACTAGTGGGTGGTGCTGGCGACTAAACAGAAGAGTGAGGGTGGAATTGCATGAAAATTTAAAAACCGCACTAACAACCGTTACCGGTGGGTAACGTCGTCGTCGGTCCACGATGCGATGGAACATTTCGACGCCCTTTGCCATCTCGTCTTGTCACCTTTGCGTTGTCTTCACGTTACACGGTTGGATGACAGTGGACGATGACAACCGATGCCGATGGCTGGTTGGAGACGAGTTGAACACGGTGTGACGGTGATGAAAACATAAAAATTCACTTTGAGGCTCATGATTATGGAGGATTTTCGGGGGGATATGCTGCAACGATTATGATTGTATTAGAGGTGAAATGTGAAATTGGATATTTCCTTCTGCTGTCGGAACATTTCAAAATGTGATAATTAGAAAATATTAGTCGATTCATCATAAATAAGAAATAATCCATTGATATAGTACGGATTTGATTTCTACCCGTTCCAGGAACTTATTGTGATGGACTTCCTTGGGCATAAAGTAACTTGCTAATGATTCTCCTTGCTGCGATATACCTACCTACACATGCAAAATGATCATTGGCTGTAGGAAACTCACAGTTAATAACTGTCAAAGAGCTCATACAACATCAAGCTGAGATTTAGGCTGTATGCCACTTGGAACGATGCAATAAATAAAGAAAACATGTTGGAAATGCTTTTGCATTTATGTATACAACAGAAACACGTGTAAATAGAGACTTGAATTGCCTAAAAGACATCCACGAGCTCCTGTGGGAATCGAACCCACGACTCCCAATCCGCTATAGACGGGCGCTTCTTTCCTCCAAGCTACGAAGCACGTGGAACTTTTCGCAAAGCTATTCGCAATTAGGCAAGATGGACCAACCCATGGTCTTAGCCTGACAAAAGAACAAAAAAAAAAGCTATTCGCAATTTGTTCATCATATACGTGTATTTGTTGTGTTCATTGGAGTCTGTTTATATCTGAGTCCCGTAAAGATTGAAACCAAATCTACCTATCGAACTGTCAAATCGGCTATCATCGAGCACACTTGCAAAAATATGAAAACAAAACGTGTCCAAAGCTCACGACAATTCAAAAATAATTTATCTCCCGCTTTCAAATACATGTGTACAACAGAGATGTGTGAGTGATTTTCATCTTATCTCATCAGAAGGAGATTTGGATTGTGAAAAGAAACAAACCATGTGCGATAGTAGAATAGAGATCAGTTCAACGCTTTCAGAGGACGGATATGGTCAAGTGGATCCGTAGCTTGGAGGAAAGAAGCGCCATTCTAGCAAATTGGTAGTTGTGGTTTCGATTCCCACAGGAGCTCGTGGATGTGTTTCCGCAATTCAAGTCTCAATTTGTTCACCAAACACGTGTTTATGTTACGTACATAAATGTTAAAGAATTCACAACATTCTAATTTCCACTTAGCTTGGCAAGCCCAAGTAAAATCTAGAAATTGACAGAAAAAAAACATAGATCAATTGTGACGTTAGTAAGTTTTCTATCCAACAAGTAAAAACAATTTCAGATTTGTCACAACGTGGCCATAAGGAGACTCCATTATGGCAAACAGTGCCTACCCAAGTAACCATGACGCTGGATATATTTAGAGCATTAATTTCGCTTTATAGTGTATTATACGACATGCGATATAAAGTTGTTTTGTCATATAAGTACCATTAAAGTAAGTTTAAAGTTGAAAGTGGCGCCACTATTGTTGGTTTAAAGCAAGCTTTACTGTGGTGATTGCTAAAGCATATAAAATGCTTGTTCCATATAGCTAATGCAATCAAATCGTAAGGAATGCATACTTAAGGCATTCTGTCAAAAAAGGAAAAGGTATGTTTTTCATTTTTCTATCTATTTTTATCTTCTCATACCTGCTCCAATACTCTCACTCTGATGTTTTTCATTGTATTTTGGGAATTGAACCTAGACTGCTGAAACTGGACCACGATGAAACTCAGACGCGCTAACGCTGTGTGCTACGAATACCACGTATTTTGCACCTGGAAAAATGTGCAACATAAGGTAACGTATACTTAGCTCGTGCCTTATTGAGTTGTGTTTTCAGCAGCTCTAAAAAATTGTGCTGGGGTCTGAATACCATCAGTTATGTTTCTCTCCCAAATTCATCCTATTCGAAAACAAGCGATTACAGAACCGATTGATTCCACAAACGAAGATAATACTAAGATATAAATTCGTCTGTGTTGATTCTGTTCTTTTTGTTTTCATACGTGCTCACTTCTACCAAAAACAAGACCAAAAAATACAATAAATTAGAAATAATACAAACAGCGCTTCAATCCATTCTTTTATGAAATCGGGGCGTTATGTTAAATAAGGAAACCAATACCCCACATAATTTTTGTTCCATGTGATTGTTTTTATGTCCCAACCAGAAACCCATAAAACAATACAAAATATAAATTTTCAAACAGCACCATCTGAGCTACGCAGCAAACCATGAACATTTTGGTTTGTTTCTCTTTTCTTTTGAATGGTTCTATAAAAAAATGTTTTTTTTTTTCGAACTGAGGGGTATTTTTCTGTATACAGCGATGGAAACTTTAGTAAAGGCATATATAAAGTAATAAATGCTTGCATTATTGTTTGCCATGAAGCTTTTAACATGGTAATGCAATGAAGCATTAATCAACGGCCATATAGAACTATACCGAACTGTCAAAATGCTATAATGCTTTAATGCTTTCATAATGTAGATTAAACGCTTCATTATTTGACAGATGTAGAATAAAAGTTATCTTGCATTAGTTAAACTATAATATGATTGAATTAATGTTATGATATAATGCTTGTGGTTACTTGGGTAAAATATCAACCAATGTTTTTTTATACCAAAATGCAACCTCATTTCACAAAATCCAGAAACTCTCTCCACCTGATTCACGCATTACTACCGGAAATCGACGACAACGTCACCCAATCCAAGCATTCCGCAAGATTGTCCATTAAACTTCGAATTTCTCCCTTCAGTAAGACCGTTGTCGCCGTCGTCGCCTTACCTACCGCACCGGCATCACCATCCGATGGACAAAAGTCACCTGTCCAGTTATGGGACCTGTTATTTTCCACTTCGCACCTCTCTCCGTCGTTCATCCAATCCATCCGAACGCAAAACCTTTTCGGGCAAAACGTGATTCTTTTTTTTTCGCAGCCTCTTAAAATCGTAAACTCGCGCCTTTACGCGATTCGAATTTAAGAGAAAAAAAAAACAATCAACAGCTGCCACCCAGAGATCAGGTGTGTGTGATTAAATCTTGGTTAAGCGCGGAGAGTCATTCCGTCACCACCACGGCGGTGGAGACTGGAGAGACATGTGTTTCAATCCAGTTCAGCACAGTTGCAGCATTAAGTCCAATGCTTTCGGTCAGTAGGTTTCCGCCGTCGGAGTAGTCGAAGATCAAACGGAATTTTTGATTATTGTTCGTGTGTTTTTTCGTCATCCGAACCGGACAACTAATTGGGTCAACGTTCGATGACCTTCTTTCCAGTGGACCTACTACTGAGTTGGTTAGTCAGTCAGTTAGTTAGGCGAGGGGAACTGTTGCTGCTGATGCTGCGCTAGATCTTCCGTGGAATCGGAATCGTTAGTTGCGTCTCATCATAGCTATGGAAGTCAACGAGATGTAGAACGGGTTTTCTCAGGGTCTTTGTGTCGAACGTGTTGGAGAATCTAACGTCGTCGTCGTCGTCGTCGTTGACGCTTCGGGCTTTGTTTTGGATTCCTTTTTTGTGTGTTGCCATTGAGGCTAACCCGTTTGGTTAGTTTTCGGCAATCATGGGCAAGTGGAGTTAATTGTGTTATGCTATGCGATGATCGCCTGCAGGGCTATTATTTATAAACTAATGTGGACCTGAGTTGGTGGAATAGATAGGGCTAATTATTGTCCGAATTTGTTACCTTGACAGTAGGTATAAAACTGCCCAATAAACATGCAGTTAGCCATGAAACACAGGTGATCTAGTAAGTTTCTCAGAAGATCAAAGGGCGCAACTTTGATTAACACGGGATCTTTGTAGATACATATGCAGAATATCGAGACAACACGTTTAGTTATGTTTGATAATATCCCAAGTAATATTAATTTGGGGTAAAAAATCACTTCGTCATATGCGCTAATTCCCGTCACATCTGACGGAAAATAAACAATCATTAAAGATATTCCATATTACTCTTGCCAATGCCTTATTAGACGGAGTTAAAAGATGTAGACTATCGATTACCTGCCTCTACAGCACTGGAAACCGAAAAATTAAACTAAATTTCACATCTCAATTTCACTTTACTTACGAGTTGACATTTTCTCTTGTTTTGCGTATGACGAAGGAAACCGCACCAAAGCAGCAGCTAGCCGAAATGTCCTCCGTCACCGTTCAATTTTCACTTCGCCAGGCCATTGACATTCAAGCCACACTTCACAAATACTCTATGGCATTAAAAAGTTGGATTTCACTGCTGTTCAATTATTATTTCTCCTCGAATAAATGTAAACAAACTAGTTTTCTTCGTTCAAGAAGGATCGAAGTAGGCCTCGCCGCGATCGGACGTGTTTTTGTTTTGCCTGTCACGATTTTTTTTTCGCTCTCCCGTTTTGTGCGGTTTTTGTGATAATTTGGCTAGAGCTACGCCTTCCGGAAGTTTTGAGCATATGATTTGTGGAATCCGTTCGGCACAATGGTTGTGTTGCAGTTTTGAAGCTCTTATCTTCAAATTGAAGACTTTCGTGTTGTGATTATGGCCGGAAGAACTTGATATCGTTATTCCGCTAGTGATTGATTTGGTTATACGTCGCGAACAAGCGGACACCCACTTTTCATGCCGCATCGTGTACTTTTGCCAATGCTGTTAAGCTTTATATTCTTGGTGTGAAAATTTTAAATCAGAACAGTGTGTTAGTGCAATGACTTGTAGTCTTGTGTTATCCAGAAAACATTTCGAACATTCGTACAACAACTATGTGCGCGGGTGTTGATAGTTTTTGTGGCGTGACATTTCTCAAGCAGTTATCAGCAGCATCCCACATCAAGAGGAACCTGGTTCAGAAAAGACGATCATCAAATGGATATAAAACGACAAACTTGGTGAGGACGTTTCATGCTTCCTATTTCTCTATTGTATATTGTATATATTGAACCATATAATAGCAAATATCTCGGAGCGTTTGGTACGGTATGTCCACGCATCCTTCCTCCCCTGTAGATTCGAGAAGTGATTCGATGTTAAACGAAAGTTTATTATAGTCGAAGAATTTCGAAGATTCATCTCTGCGGTAAACGCTACGCAGTAGGCCTGGCCGCTTTGACGCTTGTGTCATATCTTTGATATGCTGCAAGCATCAATATTGACAAGAAAAATAATTGGGCGTAATCTAACCCGATTATTTTCCAGGATGCTTTCTTGTACTGGCTGCGTATGCGTTAGATTAGATTAGATTAGATTAGACAAACTAGTTTTCTTCGTTCAAGAAAGGATGCAAGCAAATATGTGCGTGGATTTTATGCGAACGAAACAACGTATTTCACAAATACAGAGAATGATTTGTGCGTTGCACTTTGATGGCGACAAACATATTGACGAAGCTGGCCGATTTTGTCGTGTATTTCAACAAATTCTGCAAGAGGCAAATGAGCCTAGGTTTAAAACCTCTATAGTAAAAAAAACTAATTCTGCCACACGATTGAGCCCTAAATGTAAACAATGATAATTCAGTTTGTTTGCCATCCAGTCAATCGTCATCGAACCGGGGTGCAGTAGACACCCAGGTTCTTTGTTCAAGTATCAATACACCCAGTATGGGTAGCGGGGTAGCTTTTGTTTGTTATTGCGGCGGTTGTTCGCAGAGGAATGCTGCCACTACGTATCTGCCTACATACAGATTTGTACTGCCGTAATTCTGCAAAGTGACGTAAGCGACATTGATAGTTTTGGCCCATTTTTTGGTTACTATGCATAAAACTCTTGCTCATGCTCTAAGCTTCTTTCCATAGATGATAGATTACGACTAGATCTTGCATTCTAATACAGCAGGTATACCACATTGTTATTTTTACACCAGATATTATATATAACACGGTGTGCCAAAAACCGTTATTAATAAATAAAAATGTCCACCCAAATGGCACCCGGCATTCGAAAGATATACTATTCTAGTATCTCCTCTGAAAATTTGAAAATGTTTCATCGAGGGAAACTAAAGTTTTTGTGATTTGAAGATTTTGAGCCATTTCTATAGGATTTTCTTATATGAGTAAATTTAATACGCTCCGTGTGCCTGAGACCACTATTAACAAATAAAAATGTACTCCATACTAACACCCGGCATTCGAAAGATATACTATTCTAGTATCTCCTCCGAAAATTTGAAAATAATTTATAGAGGGAATCCAAAGATTTTACTGTTTGAAGATTTTCCTCTATTTTCATAGAATTAGCTCATATATGGCAATATTGCCATAAGATGTTTCAAGCATGTTCAAGATGTTCAAACCATAAACAAATATTAATAAGTTGCACAAACACCATTCCAAAGATACAACATTCAAACAACTTCTCTGAAAATTTGACAACATTTCATTGAAACAATCGCAAATTACAGTGGTTTGAAAATATAAGATATGATAAAGTATATTGAAAATATAGCAACTTCAAAGAATATTATTCCAATTTCTCATGTTAATCATTCCTCGCAATGAATATATATTTTTTAACTTATCTAAAACTGTGATTATATACAGCGGTCGTTTGCTTTTTGCAAAATGTTTACTTTGCAACGAGCGGATGCCATTCGCTAATTGCAACGTCACTTTGACACTAAAGCACAGACAAACAGACATATTACTTAGAAGAAAATGGCATCTCACTAGCACCCTCTATAATGCTGAATCCGAAACATTCATTTGCAGGTGTTGTTTCCCTCGGCTCGATGTAACAATTTTGCAGCTGACGACTCCCCCGTGGCGTCATCCATTCATAAAACATGAATGAAGGTTCATAATGGAGTCATTTTTTGTAAACATTGATCGGCGTCGCGTTCATTTCTCTCCAAAATTTAGAGGTGATGTAGGCACAGCAGCGCCACCATGACACATGCGAGCACAGTCCGAACCACACGTTATTTTCAAAATGACCGTTAAATCGTGCGATGATTTAGACTTGAGTAGTATGTATGTTTGTCTGTGACTAAAGTGCATTGAAATGCACTGACAGCATGACTGACAGCACGAATTTGACACTTTATTGCTTTTTGATTGCAAAAACTTGTCAAACTTTTCAATTAGCGGATTTGCAACTAAAAAGCATTGCAACGAGTGAACGGCACATTTTTTGCGATACTGTTACAAAGCTCAGTAGGTGTTTTTAACGTGTTTATAGATAAAGTGATAGTATTCATATCTCCAATGAAATTGAAATCAAAACTTAAAATTGTTGTTACTGATGATCATTCAAATGTAAAATTTCTAAATTCACGGAAAACACGTTAGTAACATGGCGTATAAAAGCTGGCAAGCAAAATGATTAGCATTTAGGTTTACTTTCAAAGGTTTAATATCTTAAACATTATACCAACGATTTACAAAGCTTCCTAGGAATACTAAAACCTTGGGCTGTTAATTCACTTTAACTCTCGTTTCACCATGAAACATTTTCAAATTCACCGACAAGATACCAACATATTTATAACGTGCTTGAAAACAAAATAAAAACCGGGTGTCAAACTCTTAGAAAGTTTATGTAATCAACGCTCACGGCATGCCACATTTTAATTTGTATTCGAGTAGCAGGTAGAACTATGAAACATTAATAGATTCTCAAACTACGGTAATTGAAATTTTCAGAGAAGTTGCTTGAATATTTATTGTACTTTTAGAATAGGTGAAACTCATGACACCGTTCAAAACTAGCTAACGTTTTGGGTTAAGAAAAACATAATAGGGGTTTGGGATCCTAGAAACTCTAATGCGTATATCAATTGAACACCCCAAGTTCTCAATTTAAACTTCGGTCTTGAACTGTTAAGTCCCATTCCAATATTTTTCGAAAATTCTTCCACTATGACACTTATAGGGTTACAAAACCCTGTTCTTTTTTTCTCATCTCATATTACGAAGTTTTTTTTTAAATATTGTTGAGCAGTGTTATTATTTGTTTATAATATGAAGAACAATATTTCCATATATGAGCTAATTCTATGAAAATAGAGGAAAATCTTCAAACAGTAAAAACTTTGGTTTTCCTCGATAAAACATTTTCAAATTTTCGGAGGAGATACTAGAATAGTATATCTTTCGAATGCCGGGTGTTAGTTTGGAGTACATTTTCATTAGTAAATAGTGGTATCAGGCACACCGTGCGAGCATATTTACTCATATAAGAAAATCCTATAGAGATAGCTCAAAATCTTCAAATCACAAAAACTTTAGTTTCCCTCGATGAAACATTTTCAAATTTTCAGAGGAGATACTAGAATAGTATATCTTTCGAATGCCGGGTGCCATTTGGGTGGACATTTTTATTTGTTAATAACGGTTTTTGGCACACCGTGATAATATACCAAAAATATCGACGCTTACGTCACTTTGCAGAATTATGGCAGTGTAGTTGGTCACTTTTGTGCGGCGGAGGAAAAAAGATCGGGGGTATGGTCATGTAACACAAAATAGCACAAGTGTCACGAATTCGCGATAACAGCAGAAGACAAGGTTTGGGATTAGAACTATGTGTAGAGTCTAATCGATAGTGTTGTTGGGTGGGCGTCTTTCTCATAAAACAATTCGTTTAAAAAAATCTTGAAATTTGTGACATTGGAATTATTTTCATTTTCGTCCTAAGCCGTAATGAAAATTTCGTTGGGCGTAGTGAATGTCAAATTGTCAAAGAAATGCTCAAATAAATAACCGGAGAAATGTTCATAGAATACTCTGAGCAGTATTCCTTGGCCACGTTCGCAAGGGTTGACGGTATTCAAGTGAAGGAGTTTCATTTTGATTATTGTAATGTAGTGTTCTTTAGTAAAACATATCACCTTTATGCAATACAGTATCATAATTTTTATTTTATACTAGCTGTCCCGGCAAACGTCGTTCTGCCTGCCTACTGTGTTTTTTGAGATGCAGCTCTACAGGGAAATGGCCCGCAAAATGGATTTTCAAACTTTTTTGTTTTCGGTGCGCTCCCGGTCGATTTTCTCAATTATTTTTTTCGTACGAACACGTCGGAGCCCTGTACGAATGAAACACTGGAAGAATGGTGTAGATCCGTTGGCCCGTTCTCGAGCCTATTCGTGACATACAAACACTATTCCATTTTTATTTATATAGATAACTCATTTTGGTATCATAATAGTCAATTTTTCCGAACTGGTTCATTATGCAATTGAAATGAGTTGCATAATTAAAAATAATTGCACAATGTTCATAATGCAACTCATTTGAGTTGCATTATGAACATTATGCAACTCAAATGAGTTATATAATGAAAAAAATCATTACATAATATGTTTTATGGAACTCGTTGCCAAATTTATTCTTTTCAGCACAAAAATCAACTTTTAACAACTCGTTACATAAATAACTGTTTTAAAACTTCAAGGCGCCTCCAACGATTCATCACGAACCGGCTGCTGCAGATGAAGAATGGCTGATCATATGCATCAGACATGCTCGATAAACACGGAGGAACCGCCGGGGCTCGGTAGAGTCTATTACCAAGCAATTGTTCCTAGTCGGTTGGATTTGAGAAGGTTTTGATGATCGTTACAAATCCTAATAAAAGTATTGTAGGATTTGTGACAGGTTTTGAAACCTTTTACAAACAGCAGACTTAAAAATGTTGTTTGAGCTTTCTTTCCCACGTTCTTCGGTTGATTTTTATTAGTAATTTATTAATGTCATAGTCGCTTTTTCGAATGTTTACAATGATACTTAGTCATATTTTCTTTAAATAAAGCTAGTAAAAACAACCGAGGAATTAATAGTGGGAGGGAAAGTTGCAGCACTTAATAGTGCTGATAGATTCGAAGCTAACGTACAAACAATATTTAAACGCGTTGTTGACGTCAATGCGTTCGACTTGACATTTTGGTCAAAAACTGATTGATTTTTATTAGCTGAACAACGTTACTTGTGTACAGCATTTCTAGGTTACGCGGGAGAAAATGACATGGTTTATCTAGGTAGAACCGACAGGACAATTGATCGAATTTATAGTTATTTATGTAACGAGTTGCAAAAAGTTGATTTTTTCAGCACGAGTCGTACATTTATCCAACGAGGCTTGCCGAGTTGGATAATTGCGAAGAGTGCTGAAAAAATCGGGTTTTGCTACGAGTTCCATACAAAATTTTATGCAATGATTCTTTCATAATGCAACCCATTTGAGTTGCATAATTTTCATAATGCAACTCAAATGAGTTGCATTATGAGCATTATACAACTATTTTTCATTATTCAACTCATTTCAGTTGCATAATGAGCCAGTTCGGAAAAATTGGTCATTATGATACCAAAATGAGTTATATAAAATGTAAATTATGATACTGAATTGCATAAAATATTTTTCATAGTTTTTGATGGGATGAATACAAAAAAAAAATGACCCGAACGTTGCAAGGGTGCAAGCCGTGTATTTCTAGGGTCTAGGAGCAAAACGTGTTTGGTGTAAAGGTCCATCAATTTTGAAGCTAGTATTGATGCCAATGATTCTGAACAATTTGAACAAAAAATACTGCTTTTTTTTAACAATTAATGACGCATAAACATATTGACCAGCAATTGCTAGCATAAGGAAATAGTTATTTATGTAATGAGTTGCAAAAAGTTGATTTTTTCAGCACGAGTCGTACATTTATTCAACGAGGCTTGCCGAGTTGGATAAATACGAAGAGTGCTGAAAAAATCGAGTTTTGCAACGAGTTCCATACAAAATTTTATGCAATGATTTTTTCATAATGCAACCCATTTGAGTTGCATAATATTCATAATGCAACTCAAATGAGTTGAATTATGAACATTATACAACTATTTTTCATTATGCAACTCATTTCAGTTGCATAATGAACCAGTTCGGAAAAATTGGCCATTATTACACCAAAATGAGTTATATAAAATTTAAATTATGATACTGAATTGCATAAATAACTTTTTGACATGATATTTCAATAGAGTAGATACTATGTACATCTTTAGTTTGATAAGTCAAATCATAAAGCAGTAACACTACCTAAGTTTGAAATCTACGGCAAATAACTGAATTGATGAGAATCTAACGGACTACAAAAACACATTTTCACACTTTCTACCGTAACCTTCCGGGTCAGTATGGAACAGAGTCTTCTTGGATGCCACCCCATCCGTGCACGTCTGGTAAACTGCATCAGAAGGATTATGTTCCTTCCTATCTAAGGCCTAGTCTAGAGGTTTCAGCGCTATTCATCGATCTGCTAGTAACCTTTCAAAAATAAAAAAAAACTAATTTCAAACTGGTTTTCCAAACATTTTTTGACGAATGCTTTTTAAACTTTTTACTAATGTTGATTATTTGTTTCTCTTTAATTTTAGGTATGTACTCAGACGCAGGATACGGAACGTACATTTTGGGTATAAGGTATCAGAAGGCCGACTCCAGAGGCACGTTATCCTCCATTTGGGACATTTGCACCTCGTCATATATATGAGCCTATTTCATCATCTATCTAACGGAGAATTAGACAAGAGATGGGGATTAGGAAGGGAAAAGGCGATAAAACCGAGTGCTTTCCTGAAAACGCACACAACTTTATCTAAAAGAGTCACTGTGGACATCCCAAATTGGTAGGCATGTGAGTTCACCAGGGTGGCCACCCAGTCGGAAAAACCGGGAAAAACTCGGGAATTTGAAACCACCGGGAAAAAGTCGGGAAAACCTCGGGAATTCTGGTTAGTTACCGGGAATTTCCAACATAGACTCTTGACTTCTAAAATTCATACAGCTCTTTATTGATGTTAAAAAAATATTTGAAAAAGCAGTTTCCGGAAGTATTTTTTTTTATTATAGAGGTTTTAAACCTAGGTTCCGGAAGTATATGTATAAAATTAATTCTAGCAGATGTGCTTCAGAGAGCTGCTTTTAGATTTTTAGAATTGTGTTCTGAATTCTGAGCAATGGAAATTGTATAAAACATAAAAAACGATAACTACGTTATATATATAAAAAAAAGTGCTCGGTGTAGGACGAAGGATGAATTCCTGGTACAATCTCTAGGAGAATACTTGGTATAGCCTGATTGAGTTTTTGATAAAGTTCCTGAGAAATTCGGATGGGATTCTGGTTTAATTTTTTGATCGATCTCTTGAATGAACTGCTTTACCGCCAGAAGACCATCTAGAAGGTTTTTCTTTATTTTTGACATTCTGTTTTTACAGCATAGTTTTTACGAATTTACCAAGAATCTTTTAGAAGAGACTGTTAGAAACTAAGAAATCACCTTATTACTTTTTAATGAATATTCCATAGATTAGTACAGCAAATCCTATAATCATAATGTTTTCTTTAGGAGTTCCGACCATCCACGATTTTTCTCTTTATTTGTTTACACAAATAACTTCATAAATTCTACTACTTGGTCATCTACCAAGTTTTCTTCGTCATAGGATACGAGACAAACTCATCAAACAACATAAAATATTCAGTAAATTATTTCGAAACTTATTTTCAGGTTCGTGTGAATACTATATCGCCTCCTTAATGCTAGAACTAGGTAACCGGTTTTTGCCTAATTTGGAATTTTTTGTTTATATCTGATCATACACCATAATAAACAAAAGTTTATACAATGGAACTACGAAAACACATAATGATTCATCTTTTAAGACCAACAAAGTGTTTGTTTTATGCCAGGATTAGTTTTACCAGCCATTTTCATCCGCACTTCTTAAAATGAGTTACCTAGTTCTAGCATTAAGGGGGCGATATAAAATCTAAGGTTTTGAAAATATTCATTATCTTATATTTTCCTGAGAAGGTAACATTTAATTCCCACTGGAAACAGTTACATTTTAAAATCAGAAAATTTTCAAATGTCTACCGGGAGAACCGGGAAAAACTCGGGAATTTTATTTGCCGTTTTGAGTGGCCACCCTGGTTCACATGTATAGGCATGTTAGCCAGACGAACATCACATATATAGGGAATCGTACAAATTGATACCAAGGTTCTCAGAATTCAATGAAATTTTTTTCATAGGTAGGGTTCATATATACATGAAAAAACAAAATAGAAAACTCCAGTGGAAAACCAACATTTTCCACAGACACCACCTACTTTGAAAAATCATAACTCAAGAACGACGCATCGTAGGCACAATATATTTTTGTGAAATCATAAGCTAATTTCCTCAGCAATTGAAAAAAAAAATACAAAATGAAAATTGTTTTCCACAAAGTTTTCCACTGTTGAGGAAAATCTGTTGGGAAAATCGGAAAAACTATTTTCGCAGTCCGGGAAAATTCTAAAAAAATATTTTTTAAGGGAATTAGGTACATAAGCTATATTCTGTGAAATTTTCAAGATGTGGTTTTTCTCCGTTCCTGAGTTATGATCAATTTTGTGTAAACGTTCCAGATGTGCTATATTTGCCTGTTTTTAATCATAACTTACGAACGAAGCATAGTAGACACAACGTTTTTTTTTTTGTGAAATCGTAAGCAAATTTTCTCAGCAATGAAAACGTCAAAGAGAACTTCGAGCGCTGTCATTGGAGTTTAAAAGAACGCTCGAGACATCGCCATTAAGTACATTGTTTGGAGATTGCCTAATTTTGTTTGGGTCGTTCTCATTTCACCCTTTTGCCACCACATTGGCCGGTATTGCCCAAAGGCCATGCAAGATTTTTAAATCTGAACGCAATGTGAAAGCTCGGAATAACTCCAACGAACTTTACCTGTTCAGTCACATTGATTTCGGAATCAAAGAGACGCAAAGATGGAACACCATTACGGTTACGCTTTTCCGTGAAAAGAACAATAGAGTAAAACGGATTAATCGAAAAGCCATATTGGCAACACCATCCTTCAAGAAGAGCACCTTTTCAGGTCGAAAAGGGTGCTGATGCACATACCGACAAACAATTTCAGGTAGTCGTCGGTAAAACCATAAGTAGGAAAACCGCTATTATTGAGTTGCCTCAATAGCGTATCTGCAACGGGATTCCACAAAAGCAGTGACAAGACTCCCCCATGATCCGCAAACACTCAATTTCCTAATTGCTGCTTGACGCAATGTCGGTTTTTGAGCATTTGACATGACCCCGTGCGGCTTCCAATATGGCAGTGAAAGGCACGTTGCCAAAAAGCACCCTCGATATCTAAGAAAACACCCAAGCAAGATTGCTTTTGAGCGAATGGTTTGTCGATATCGTAAACAACCTTGTGTGAAAGAGTCACAGTAGATTTTCTTACCAGATCGGTAGGCATGTTGGTTCACATGAAGAGGTACGTTGACCAGATGAACATCATGGATGTGATGATTCACAATGCGTTCTAAGCACTTCAGAGGAAAAGAGGTCTGAAACTCTTTGCTTCTTGATACGACACACGGCATACTTTCGGAATAAACTTAGCCGTAATATCCAGCCACGATTTAGGAATATAACCTGTAGCAAGTCGGGGCCCGTGGCGTAGTTGGTCACACGTTCGCTTCATATGCGGATGGTCATGGGTTTGATTCCCAGCCCCGGCACATGCAATTTTTCGTCAGTTGCTCTTCACCAAGAGCGACAGACACTGACCCTCTTCTGAGCCCCATGGCTCAATCGGACCCGGATACCTGGATATCGGCGAAATGTGCTACTCATAATGGACCCCCAATCGGACTGGAAAGGAACAACGGCCATCCATCATCTTTGTACTTATCATTCTACCATGTATAGAGTAGAAAGTGAAAGCAGCAGACAGGCAATCAGTTCGATAAAGTATAATAGAACACATCTAGGCGCTGTACAATACTGTAGATGCAGCTGTCAATTGTAATCGCTCACGTAGTGCCCTAGTGGACAATAGAGCTGTAAATTAGGTTAAGTGAATAAGAATTAAAAATAAATAAAACCTGTAGCAAAACTGCAAACTAATAGTTTTTTTCAAAACGCCTTCTTCTTCATGGTCCTACGTCCGCACTGGGACGTAGTGTTTTTTTGAGCATTTCCACAGTTATTAATCGAAGGGCTTTCTTTGTCTGCCATTGCATGAATTTGTATATTGTGAGGCAAGTACAATGATATTCTATGCCCAGGAAATCGAACCCGCCGTCTCCGGATTGGCGAGCCATAGCCTTAACCACTACGCTAATTGGAGACTCGGTTTGAAATACAGTCAGGTTTTTTTTACGCGGTTTTTTTATGCGGTTTTCATTTACGAGGTTGTTTTACGCGGATTTTTGAAGTAACGCGGTTTTTTTTACGCGGATTTTTTAATTAACGCGGTTTATTTTTACGCGGATTTTTGAATTAATGCAGTTTTCATTTACGTGGATTTTTAATTTTAAGCCGGAATTTTTCCAAGCATTATTATAGAGTTTTTCTACATATTTCTGTACTTTTGGTGCTTAACAGCTTTAAAAAGGTAGAATATGATGCAGAGTAATTTTCTGGATCTCCAAGGACATCCAAACTGTTCTTGAGTTTAGATCCTTAAGTCCACGTCTGTAACGATAACTTCTTGCATTATACAAAGCAACGATTTGTAATCTATTAAGCCCAGTAAGTCTTTTGAAAGTTCAATAGACAGTTTCAGATCAGTTGGGATATCCTAGGTCATCCAAACTATTCTGGAGTTTAGATCCTAAAGTCTACGGGTGTGGCGATAGCTTCTTGCATTATACAAATCAACGATTTGTAATCTATTATGCCCAGTAAGTCTTTTGAAAGTTCAATAGACAGTTTTAGATCAGTCAGGATAACCTTGGTCATCCAAACTGTTCTGGAGTTTAGATCCTAAAGTCTACGGGTGTACCGGTAACTTCATTCATAATACAAAGCTACGACTTGTAATCTTTCATGACTTACTGAACATCTCAAAGTTTAATAGACAGCATCAGATCTGTTGAGATGTCTAAGGACATCCAAACCGTTCTTGAGATTACATGAACTTTTTTCATTGTACAAATCTACGATTTGTAATATATTAAGTCTAGAGATTTATATATTATTGTATCTATCTACCAGATAGTTATGTCTATTCCGTCCATTTCTGGCTGTTCAATTGGCTGATTTGGAATATTTTAAAACTATTTTGGAATAATTATTGATTTAAACCCTGTCTAATTATGTATAGTTACTATTTTTAGCTTGAGAAACTACTGTCATACCATAGTCTTTAAAAACTGAGTTCTAGAACACTTAGGATTACCTGGAATATCCCAAAATTTTCTAAGAATGCTTTGTGACCTCGAGCAATCGCGCTGTTGTATTTTGTACAACACGTTGAAATAATCTCGCTTTTCGTGTTCAGCATGAGCGTGGTGCTGACAATGGTGGGCAACCGCGCGAGTTACGGAAGGTTAAGTGACCATGATTTACTGCCTGTACTTCGACACTTATGCGACAACTGTGAGATGGAGTCTTAACAACGAACCGGTTTAAACCAGTGTTGCAAAACTTCATCTCATTCATTTGAACACTAACCAACAAATCTTTTAAGTCATTTTTCCTTCTATTCATGTACAATACGATTTCATTCAATCAGAGCACCTATCAAATGAGAAGCGAATCCTTGTCAATTGAATACATTGTCACTCAAATGAGTAGCTGGGCACGAAACACGAGAAAACCCTGCAAAATTCCGCCAGACTGAAAAAATATCGAATGTCGGGTCAAAGTCGGGTCAATTTTTATCGAATGTAGGGCCACTGTTGGACCAACATCGAACAAGTATTGGGTCCATGTTGGGTATGGTGGCCAAAATAAAAATAGGTGAATGATAGGTTGATGTCGGGTTTGACGTCATCAATGATGGTAAAAGCTTTAAACCTTTAAACAATAGCTTGGCAGTTTTTGTAACTTGTAGAAATTTTGAGTGACAGCCTGTTAAACTATTAACATAAACTAACATAAACTAACACACATAAACTAATAAACTAACATAAACTAACTAACATAAACTAACTAAACTAGACAGCCTCTTAAAATAATTCGTTGAGTTCATTTTTTAATATAAAATCAAGAAGGAAATTATTGAGTTAAAAGTTATAAAACATGGTTTTCATTTACGCGGATTTTTTAATTAACGCGGTTTTTTTACGCGGATTTTTGAATTAACGCGGTTTATTTTTACGCGGATTTTTTTTTACGCGGTATGTATCCCCCGCGTAAAAAAAACCTGACTGTAATCAAATCCTTTCTGAAGCAAAATAGAATAAATCCCATCTGCCCCAGGAGATTTGAAAGGAGCAAAGTTATTTAGTGCCCACCTCATCGATTCGATAGCTACAACACTCCGGGACGAAGACAGAGAATCATACCTACAATAAAAGACATCCATGTAGATGGTTCCATAATCATGCAATTCAACTCTTTTGTAATTCTCTGTAAAAATTTCATCAAAATCGAATGGACTATGACACAAAGTTAAATATTTTTTAAATGTTGAACTGGCACTCTCAAGGTAAAAAAGATACATTCTCAGTTGAAATAAATTCTAAAAACAGCCTTAAATCAAGAAATGGATGAAACCCTAGAATTAAAATAATTAAATTGCTTTCACCCGAAAAAAAAAAAGCATCGAACCGTTACGAAACCAGTTTCTTCCTGAATGCAGTCTCTACAAGACGTCACATCACAGAAAGAAGCAGAGACGACAGTTTTTCTTCTATTCGGTGCCTCTTAAGATAATGCAGGTATCTACGATTGAGTTCGGGAGAAACCGCTTAGCCGTGCTCAACGCCACTTCACCGATTCGTTCGGGATATACAAATTGAGCTGGTTTAGATTTTTCTGCCATCATCAGAGCGTCGGCGTTAGAACGCAAAAACCAAACTCCCTCCTGCTGCTGCTACTGCTGCTGTGGGATGAAATAAGCAGCCGTATGTTGCTACCGGACGCAACTTTACGACTTTGGAACCACTTGAGCTCAATCAACTAATTGCATTTTGTCGGAGCGAGTGAAATAAAGTGTAGGGATCTGGCATTTTCTGACAGAGGCTAAAAAACGATCCCCAAAAGTTGAAGAGTTATGACGGACGACGGGGGTACACGTTCCAGATGAACTTCCTCGAATGCTCGAAAATGTTATTACAATGTCACTTTCCCCACACACAAACCGCCGAGCCGACCCATAAGAGGAGATTCAGTCGACCGTAACGAACATTTTGTGTTACTCACATGTGTAGCATACAGCCCTACAGCCGCCGCAGCTTTAATTGGATTCAATTGGTCTCAATCAGGAGGGTTCGTCATCACGTCGTCGTATTGAAGATGCCATTCAGCGGAATATGTAGCAGTCGTAGCAGTAGCTGCGGAATAGTCTCTGACTGCTGATTCTGGCATGGATCTAGAGATGTGAACGAAAGCCGGGCGTCCAAAAAGTGTCAGTGCGAAGTGCGAACTAAATCAAGCGGAAAATTGCTAGCACCACATTGCTAACACTTGCCGCTACTGTAGCTATCGTTCCCATCGTACTACCATTTGAAGAAGAGTATAGTTACCGTAGAGTTCATTCGGCCATACGAGGTCAATTGCAATTCACAACGGTCCAGAAATCAGATTTATAAGAAAAACGTGTGGATTCTTATACAAATACAATATATAACAGAGAATGCTACAGTACATTTATTGTCAACAGTAAACTGTATCGTTATTGTATGGTTTGTATACTTCTAGACATAAAAGCTCAAACAAAATCAAAACAACAAAATTTACGGTTTGCGTTTCAGATTTGTTTGAAAACTAGAAATTATACATTCTGTTATAAAACGATACATCGTATGGTGCATAACCATAACGTATATTGTCATTTTGTTATTTTTATGTGGTAGCCACGATAAACTGTATAGCAATCTTGTGATGTAACAATCCAATGTGTTGTATTTATCGGGAAAATTCGCAGGCAAAAGTGAATGAATCCCAGATTTTTTTTACGTTATTGAGAAAAGTTATTCGTATAGTTTGTTTGCCTCTCTCTCTCTCGGTTGTATTCATTGCCAACGACCGATTGGCCGGTCGGAATTCTTTTCTCTGTCCTCATCCATCCAACTGACCAATTTTCCGAGTGCGTGGTTCTTTCACACACAGACACGCAACAACGCGGATCATGTGCTGCGACGACGACGATGGCATGACCGGTCTGTTGGTTTCGCACGCGTAGTTTTAGTAGCAGCCTATTAGTTGCGATGTCGTGGGACAGGAGATGTCTGTAAGAAGCGAGGGAGGATAGGAGATTCGGCTCGTCAAGTGATACACATTGGCCGGTTCAGCTGATTGGTGGGTGGTGCGAACAGAGAGCGCGCGAAGACATATCATATGTTGTTCTCGCGGGTTCAAGTATGATCTGCGTTCGTTGACGCGGTTCAAAAAAAAAATGTTACAGATTTGGGAGAAAAATTGTATTCATCGTGATCGTGATCAAAGACGTCACACGAATGGAACGGTTAAGTAAGGTTGTTGTTTAGTTTGGTTATTTTTGGTTCAGTTGGGGTGACCAGTGGAGGACATGATATTTTGATGTTTCATCTTTTTTGCATATAACTATTGCAAACTTCTCGAAAATGCTTGATGTCGAGAGAATATTTTAAAATTATGTATCAAACCTTTATTTTCAAAAGCTGATGAAAATATATTTGGAAATAGATTCGATTCTATTAAACCGCAAACCGGAAATTCATATGAGTATTAATAACATCTTACAAATTCAGTGAAAGAGACCGTTCGATCCACGTTTATTTATCGTTCCTTTCATTACTATTCCGCATGTATGAAAGGCCCATATAGCCGAGGCGGTAAACGCACGGGTATTCAGCATGACCATGCTGAGGGTGACGGGTTCGATTCCCGGTCGGTCCAGGATCTTTTCGTAAAGGAAATTTCCTCGAGTTCCTTGGGCATAGAGTATCTTCGTGCCTGCCACACGATATACGCATGCAAAATGGTCATTGGCAGAGGAAGCTTTCAGTTAATAACTGTGGAAGTGCTCATAGAACACTAAGCTGAGAAGCAGGCTTTGTCCCAATGAGGACGTTACGCCAAGAAGAGAGAGCAAGAGAAAGAAAAAAAAAGTTCATGTTGGATTCCATTGTACGAAGCCAGATAGTGGAAAATCTCGCACAGTTGTGTTCACTAGTGGTCGAAAGGATGAATATTAATCGGTGAGTTCGTTCCATGTTATTGTTATTTCAAATTAACAGATCTGTCGGAATCATAAGCAGGATTCACTTGGAATTCCTGAACAGGATTCTGTCAGCATCCTAAGTAGGGTTCTGACGGAATTCTGTGTAGGATTCTGACGGAATCCTGAGTAGGATTCTGACGGCATCCTGAGTAGGGTTCAGACGGAATCCTGAGTAGGATTCTGACGAAATCCTGAGTAGGATTCTGACGAAATCCTGAGTAGAACTCCGACGAAATCCTGAGGAGGATTCTGACGGAATCCTGAGTAGGACTCTGATGAAATCCTGAGTAGGATTCTGACGAAATCCTGAGCAGGATTCTGACGGAATCCTGAGCAGGATTCTGACGGAATCCTGAGCAGGATTCTGACGGAATCCTGAGCAGGATTCTGACGGAATCCTGAGCAGGATTCTGACGGAATCCTGAGTAGGACTCTGACGAAATCCTGAGTAGGATGCTGAAGGAATCCTGAGCAGGATTCTGAAGGAATTCTGAGTAGGATTCTGCCAGAATCCTGAGTAGGATTCTGACGGAATTCTAAGTAGGATTCTGACGGAATCCTGAGTAGGATTCTGACGGAATCCTGAGTAGGATTCTGACGGAATCCTGAGTAGGATTCTGACGGAATCCTGAGTAGGATTTTGAAGGAATCCTGAGCAGGATTGTGAAGGAATCCTGAGCAGGATTGTGAAGGAATCCTCAGCAGGATTCTTGCGAAATCCTGAGCAGGATTCTTACGAAATCCTGAGCAGGATTCTTGCGAAATCCTGAGCAGGATTCTTGCGAAATTCTGAGCAGGATTCTTGCAAAATCCTGAGCAGGTATTCTGGCGGAATCCTCAGTAGGATTCTGACGGAATCCTGAGAATCATTCTGTCGTAATCCTGAGTAGGATTCTATCGGCATCCTGAGTACGATTCTGACAGAATCCGGAGTAGGATTCTGATGGAATCCTGAGCAGGATTCTGACGGAATCCTGAGCAGGATTCTGACGGAATCCTGAGCAGGATTCTGACGGAATCCTGAGCAGGATTCTGACGGAATCCTGAGCAGGATTCTAACGGAATCCTGAGCAGGTTTCTAACGGAATCCTGAGCAGGATTCTAACGGAATCCTGAGCAGGATTCTAACGGAATCCTGAGCAGGATTCTAACGGAATCCTGAGCAGGATTCTAATGGAATCCTGAGCAGGATTCTAACGGAATCCTGAGCAGGATTCTAACGGAATCCTGAGCAGGATTCTAACGGAATCCTGAGCAGGATTCTAACGGAATCCTGAGCATGATTCTGACGGAATCCTGAGCAGGATTCTGACAGAATCCTGAGTAGGATTCTGACGGAATTCTAAGTAGGATTCTGACGGAATCCTGAGTAGGATTCTGACGGAATCCTGAGTAGGATTCTGACGGAATCCTGAGTAGGATTCTGACGGAATCCTGAGTAGGATTCTGACGGAATCCTGAGTAAGATTCTGACGGAATCCTGAGAAGGATTCTGACGGAATCCTGAGTAGGATTCTGACGGAATCCTGAGTAGGATTCTGACGGAATTCTGAGTAGGATTCTGACGGAATTCTGAGTAGAATTCTGACGGAATCCTGAGTAGGATTCTGACGGAATCCTGAGTAGGATTCTGACGGAATCCTGAGTAGGATTCTGACGAAATTCTGAGTCGGATTCTGACGAAATCCTGAGTAGGATTCTGACGGAATCCTGAGTAGGATTCTGACGGAATCCTGAGTAGGATTCTGACGGAATCCTGAGTAGGATTCTGATGGAACCTTAAGAAGGATTCTGTTAGAATCCTGAGAAGAATTCTGACGGTATCCTGAGTAGGATTCTGAAGGGAGTCCTGAGTAAGATTCTGACGAAATCCTGAGTATGATTTTGACGGAATCCTGAGTAGGATTCTGGCGGAATCTTGAGTAGTATTCTCACGGAAGCCTAAGTAGGATGCGCACGGAATCTTGAGTACGATTCAGACGGAATCCTGAGTAGGATTCTAACGGAATCCTAAGTAGGATTCTAACGGAATCCTAAGTAGGATTCTAACGGAATCCATAGTAAGATTCTAACGGAATCCTAAGTAGGATTCTAACGGAATCCTAAGTAGGATTCTAACGGAATCCTAAGTAGGATTCTGGCGGAATTCTGAGTAGAATTCTCACGTAATCCTAAGTAGGATTCTGACGGAATCCTGAGTAGGATTCTCACGGAATCCTTAGTAGGATTCTGACGGAATCCTAAGTAGTATTCTGACGGAATCCTAAAAAGGATTCTGATGGAATTCTGAGCAGTATTCTGTGGAAATTCTGAATAGGATTCTGACGGAACCCTGAGTAGGACAATTTTATTCCTAAGCATCATTACGATCCAATCTGTCCGTCAAAATGTCCATCGAATGATTCCATTTGCCCACTCTGTTGACACGCCATTCTGACGGAACCCTGAGTACGATTCTGACGGAATCCTGAGTAGGATTCTGACGGAATCCTGAATAAGATTCTGACGGAATCCTGAGTAGGATTCTGACGGAATCCTGAGTAAGATTCTGACGGAATCCTGAGTAAGATTCTGACGGAATGCTGAGTAGGATTCTCACGGAAACCTGAGTAGGATTCTCACGAAATCCTGAGTAGGATTCTCACGGAATCCTGAGTAGGATTCTCACGGAATCCTGAGTAGGATTCTCACGGAATCCTGAGTAGGATTCTCACGGAATCCTGAGTAGGATTCTCACAGAATCCTGAGTAGGATTCTCACGGAATCCTGAGTAGGATTCTGACGGAATCCTGAGCAGGATTCTGACGGAATCCTGAGCAGGATTCTGACGGAATCCTGAGCAGGATTCTGACGGAATCCTGAGCAGGATTCTGACGGAATCCTGAGCAGGATTCTGACGGAATCCTGAGCAGGATTCTGACGGAATCCTGAGCAGGATTCTGACGGAATCCTGAGCAGGATTCTGACGGAATCCTGAGTAGGATTCTGACGGAATCCTGAGTAGGATTCTGACGGAATCCTGAGCAGGATTCTGACGGAATCCTGAGCAGGATTCTGACGGAATCCTGAGCAGGATTCTGACGGAATCCTGAGCAGGATTCTGACGGAATCCTGAGCAGGATTCTGACGGAATCCTGAGCAGGATTCTGACGGAATCCTGAGCAGGATTCTGACGGAATCCTGAGCAGGATTCTGACGTAATCCTGAGCAGGATTCTGACGGAATCCTGAGCATGATTCTGACGGAATCCTGAGCAGGTTTCTGACGGAATCCTGAGCAGGTTTCTGACGGAATCCTGAGCAGGTTTCTGACGGAATCCTGAGCAGGTTTCTGACGGAATCCTGAGCAGGTTTCTGACGGAATCCTGAGCAGGTTTCTGACGGAATCCTGAGCAGGATTCTGACGGAATCCTGAGCAGGATTCTGATGGAATCCTGAGCAGGATTCTGACGGAATCCTGAGTAGTATTCTGACGGAATCCTGATTAGGATTCTGACGGAATCCTGAGTAGGATGCTGACAGAATCCTGAGTAGGATTCTGACGGAATCCTGAGTAGAATTCTGACGGAATCCTGAGTAGAATTCTGACGGAATCCTGGGTAGTATTCTGACGGAATCCTGATTAGGATTCTGACGGAATCCTGAGCAGGATTCTGACGGAATCCTGAGCAGGATTCTGACGTAATCCTGAGCAGGATTCTGACGGAATCCTGAGCAGGATTCTGACGGAATCCTGAGCAGGATTCTGACGGAATCCTGAGAAGGATTCTGACGGAATCCTGAGTAGGATTCTGACGGAATCCTGAGTAGTATTCTGACGGAATCCTGATTAGGATTCTGACGGAATCCTGAGCAGGATTCTGACGGAATCCTGAGCAGGATTCTGACGGAATCCTGAGCAGGATTCTGACGGAATCCTGAGTAGTATTCTGACGGAATCCTGATTAGGATTCTGACGGAATCCTGAGTAGGATGCTGACAGAATCCTGAGTAGGATGCTGACAGAATCCTGAGTAGGATTCTGACGGAATCCTGAGTAGAATTCTGACGGAATCCTGAGTAGAATTCTGACGGAATCCTGGGTAGTATTCTGACGGAATCCTGATTAGGATTCTGACGGAATCCTGAGCAGGATTCTGACGGAATCCTGAGCAGGATTCTGACGGAATCCTGATTAGGATTCTGACGGAATCCTGAGTAGGATGCTGACAGAATCCTGAGTAGGATTCTGACGGAATCCTGAGTACAATTCTGACGTAATCCTGAGAAGGATTCTGACGGAATTCTAAGTAGGATTCTGACGGATTCCTGAGTAGAATTCTGACGGAATCCTGAGTAGTATTCTGACGGAATCCTGATTAGGATTCTGACGGAATCCTGAGCAGGATTCTGACGGAATCCTGAGCAGGATTCTGACGGAATCCTGAGCAGGATTCTGACGGAATCCTGAGCAGGATTCTGATGGAATCCTGAGCAGGATTCTGATGGAATCCTGAGCAGGATTCTGACGGAATCCTGAGCAGGATTCTGACGGAATCCTGAGCAGGATTCTGACGGAATCCTGAGCAGGATTCTGACGGAATCCTGAGCAGGATTCTGACGGAATCCTGAGCAGGATTCTGACGGAATCCTGAGCAGGATTCTGACGGAATCCTGAGCAGGATTCTGACGGAATCCTGAGCAGGATTCTGACGGAATCCTGAGCAGGATTCTGACGGAATCCTGAGCAGGATTCTGACGGAATCCTGAGCAGGATTCTGACGGAATCCTGAGCAGGATTCTGACGGAATCCTGAGCAGGATTCTGACGGAATCCTGAGCAGGATTCTGACGGAATCCTGAGCAGGATTCTGACGGAATCCTGAGCAGGATTCTGACGGAATCCTGATTAGGATTCTGACGGAATCCTGAGTAGGATGCTGACAGAATCCTGAGTAGGATTCTGGCGGAATCCTGAGTAGAATTCTGACGGAATCCTGAGTAGGATTCTGACGGAATTCTAAGTAGGATTCTGACGGATTCCTGAGTAGGATTCTGACGGAATCCTGAGTAGAATTCTGACGGAATCCTGAGTAGGATTCTGACGACGTTCCAATCTGTCCGTCGAAATGTCCACCGAATGATTCAAGTTGCCCACTCTACAATTGACACGCCATTCGCTGCCATTTCCTCTTCTCACCACCTTTGTCATCGTACTCACATTATTGGTAGCAATTTCTATTCAAATCACGTACACCTTTAACGGAGGTTCTTCGCATGCCATTCAAAGACAACAGATCGATGATTAAAGATTGACTTTTTCTTCATTGCCATGTTGACGATTATTATTTCGATAACTGCATCAGAAAACTTGAAAACCCTCACTGTAATACGAATTTCTTTCCAAAATACCAGTTCGATTGCAAAAGAGAACAAGAAAAGTAGCACGCCTCACAACCGATTCGAGACACGAATGATAATCGTCATCACAATAGCGACGATAGTGTGACTCTTTATGAACCTTTCAATTGACAAATGACACGGAACATTATTGGTTGGCTTGGCAGTCGCAATCCCCTCGCTCGTAGCAATAGATGCGTCGGAAAGAAGCAACAGTCAGTCGAACGCCGCTGTCAAACGGCTATGAATTCGAATGATTACGATCAGAA
Source organism: Aedes albopictus (assembly GCF_035046485.1). NCBI lineage: Eukaryota > Metazoa > Arthropoda > Insecta > Diptera > Culicidae > Aedes > Aedes albopictus. Next base: position 454,258,111 of record NC_085137.1, on the reverse strand, counting down.
TGAGAACTCAAACTGCCAACTGCGCGATATTACGAGAAAGTAGTAGGTAGGTATTAGAGAACGACAAACCACTCGCCGACGAATGGCAATAACATCAATGGGGGAGGAAATTTTCCATGTCCTCCATGGACGCCGCCGTGCAGCTCTGTCTAGACTCTAGAATTGCTCAGTGTTGGCTCCTCCGGATGATTCGAAAGGAAGGGGATTTCATCTCGCTCCCAACCAACCATGAGAATCCCCCCGCTTAGGCAGTCTGAAGTCGCACTGTCATAAGGATGGAAATACGTGGGTATTTTTGGAGTGCGAGGGAAAACCTTTGCGCTGCACTGTTCTTTATTCCGTTCCGTTGACAGACGGCGACACTAGTAAGGAAGGAGTGAAGAGGGCGGGAGCATGGCCGTGATGCCAAACATTCAATGTGTAGTAAAAAGGTCCATACAGTCGATGTGGTAGAGGCACGGGTATTCAGCAATACCCTGCTGAGGGTGACAGTTCGATTCCCGCTAGGTCCAGGAACTTTTCGTAGTGGAAATTTTTTTGACTTCCTGGGGCCTTTGTGCCCACCACACGATATACACAAGCAAAATTGTCATTGGCAGAAGAAGCCGTCCGTTAATAACTGTGGAAGTGCTCATAGAACACTAAGAATCTGGTTTTGTACCAGTTAGGACGTTACGCTAAAACGAAAAAGACTGTAGTCCAAAGGACTCGAATTCCGGGAGTAGAAATTGCAGGCTAGCCATCTGTTTGATTATGGAGTTAAAAACAGCGTACGATTTAGTGAAAAAAAATGAGCTTTGACAGATAACGTCAGAATAACACGGTTTTCCGACTTTACTGATTAGGCTGATACATGCAAATTGTGATGCATGTGATGCAATTACTGGCTTAGCTTCTCAATTGGTCCAAGAACTTTTCGTGGTGCAAATTACATGAACGTTGCACCAAGAAGTTGAAGAAGATTAATGAATAGAAACCTGGCAACACTGTTCCGCCCGCATGCATCCCGCCATCTCTCGGACAGATAGAACCAACGCAACAACGCCGGGGGACTTTTATCGATTTTTGCTCTGCCGATGGTTGTTTGCTATGTCGTCGGCGGCGGCGTCTTTCTCTTCCGGGCACAACACCGAGGTGGTTACCACTACAACCAGGAGAGATGGTTTATCCCGATTACGTGGAAGCCATCTCGGTGGCGCACACTGGGGCAGAACGCTGTTATGGACAGACAAAACCTCTGGTGCTCTGGATATCCATCCTAGAGGTTTGGTGTCTTCAGAGAAGTGTCTTGTAAGAGTTTTTACTAAAATATGGTTACTCAATATTTGATCTAGATAAGTAGCAACTGATCTAGATCAGTTTTAGCTTTTCGTAGAAGCGTCCTATAAGAAATCTTTCTTCCGCAAAGTTGTTCATTCTGCTATTTTTGACATTTCTTCTGAAGACACTTATACTCTATAATGTACACAAAAGGCACAGTGGGTCACTTTACTAAAAACAGTTGAAAAAATCGACTTTGATTAATTTTTCCAAGTAAACAAAATTAGAAAAAAATGTTGAACGTCAGATTAGCAAAAATCTATAAGAAAAAGACGATTCCATAACAAAAACCTACATAATCACGGAAATTAAAGGTTTTTCTTTTTAAAGTAATAAAAAAACGATGATTTACAATTTATTTGATAACTCATGAAGCAGCAGGTGGCGGCTGCTAATTTTTTGACCAAAACATGTCAATACCACTAGCATCGACACTGTTAGGAAAGAAAAGTGGGGTAATTCGTGGTTTTTGTTAAACACTAGTATGAAAAAATCACGAAAATAAGTGAAAATTGGCAATGGAGATCAATATTTTAAACATCAATCATTATGTAAAACAATTTTCCGATTATTTTTTAACGTAACATGCCTAAATAGTTACTGTGATGAAGCATATAAATAATAAAAAAAAGTTTGGCGTTGCTTTGGCCAATATATTTCATGTGAATGTATATCCAGATTTGTTTGAACGCTGTTGTGGACAGACAAAACCTTTAATGCTCTGGATATGCCTCCTTGAGGTTTGGTGTCTTTAGATAAGTGTCTTTTAGGAGTTTTACTAAAATCTGCTTATGCAATATTTGATCTAGATAAGTTGAAACTGGTCTAGATCAGTTTAAGCTTTTCATAGAAGCGTTCTAGAAGAATACTTTCTTCTGCAAAGTTGTTCATTCTGCAATTTTTAACATTTCTTCCGAAGACACTTATACTCTATAATGTACGCAAAAGGCACAGTGGGCCACTTTATTAAAAAAGTTGAAAAAATCGACTTTGATCGATATTTCCTCGTAAACAAAATAGGATTAGCGAAAAATAAAAGAGAAAGATTATTTTACAGACATGTTACATTAGAAAATACCCGGAAAATTGTTTTACATAATGATTGATGTTCAAAATATTGATCTTAATTGCCAATTTTCACTTATTTTCGTGATTTTTTCATACTAGTGTTTAACAAAAACCACGAATTACCCCACTTTTCTTTCCTAACAGTGTCGATGCTAGTGGTATTGACATGTTTTGGTCAAAAAATTAGCAGCCGCCACCTGCTGCTTCATGAGTTATCAAATAAATTGTAAATCATCGTTTTTTTATTACTTTAAAAAGAAAAACCTTTAATTTCCGTGATTATGTAGGTTTTTGTTATGGAATCGTCTTTTTCTTATAGATTTTTGCTAATCTGACGTTCAACATTTTTTTCTAATTTTGTTTCGATTTTTTCAACTGTTTTTAGTAAAGTGACCCACTGTGCCTTTTGTGTACATTATAGAGTATAAGTGTCTTCAGAAGAAATGTCAAAAATAGCGGAATGAACAACTTTGCAGAAGAAAGTTTTCTTATAGGACGCTTCTACGAAAAGCTAAAACTGATCTAGATCAGTTGCTACTTATCTAGATCAAATATTGAGTAACCATATTTTAGTAAAAACTCTTACAAGACACTTCTCTGAAGACACCAAACCTCTAGGATGGATATCCAGAGCACCAGAGGTTTTGTCTGTCCATAACAGCGTTCTGCCCCAGTGTGTGGCGCCTCTTCGATTCTCGAGACCGGTGGCGGCGATGGCGGGTTGCTCACCTAAAGTGCTTTTCAATTTTGACGGGATTACGTGACGAGATAGACGAGGGCCAATGCACTTGCCAATGGCGGTTGCATCAGGCGCGGAGGTTCGAGAGTACCTAGAGCGAGACTATACGGTTTCCGATCTGTAGCGATTGAGCCTTCCTATGGGTTCATATGTGTAAGCCTCAATGGAAATGTCGATTGTGCAACGGTGGAGGCGCGGTTGATTATGCCGGGTTTGGAGATTATGACTGGAAATAGATATGCAGACGGTGCGGGATTTGCGGATGGCATTGATTTTTTTTTTGTTTGCGCAGGATACATTGTTATTTGAGGATAATCGTCGCAAAGGTTGAACTGAGCAATGTTGTCAACCCAGACGGGGGGTTCTGCTAAAACGAATCCTTGATGTTGAGTAAAGAGCTGCTTAAACATTATCGGTTGGTCCAAAGGCCAGATTTACGAGGAGAGATATTAAAATTTGGGCAAGCATGGATTGCCACCTTGTCGCTATCCGACGAGATCCAAATAAACTCGACAATTCACCCATAACCCTTACGCAGTATTGCACACCGTCCATCGTTGATTTGGTCAATCTGGACAGCTTCCAAGAAAAGCCGATTTCGTCCTTGATTTTTCATTGCTCTGAGTGACCGCTGACTGGCATGGCGCTTTGAAGTCGATGAACAGGTGATGCGTTAGGTCCTGCTATTTACAGCAATTCGGTGTAGATCTGGTCTTGCTGTCGACCGGCCGTCTATGAAGCCAGCTTGTTAACTTCCCACGAACTCATTCGTTGCAGGTGACAGACATCGGAAGATGATCTGTATGAACACTTTGTGGGCGACATTGAAAATGGTGGAAGCTCTGAAGTTCTCACCCCTTCCTTGCACTCCTCCGGAAGCTGTTCAGTTTCCTAGATCCTGACTTTGAAGCGGTGCGGGCGGATGATCAATATTTCTGAGTTTGATGAGATCAGCTGTGATACCATGTAGCTGTTTGTATCGTTACTCGTTCTGCCGGGTTCCAAGCTGCAGTTTTACCGCTCGCGCTGCATTCCTCTCCTTCTCAATCACACTGCACTTCTCGTTGAACCGGTCGTCCTCTCGACTACATCGTTGAGGACTCCAGCAGTCCTTTCGAGTAACGATACAGGAGTCTGTATTAGAAAAAGGTGCTATGGTTATGGTTTTAAAAGCGGTGAAATCGATGAGTGACGAACTACGCACATCACTCGATCCTTCGTCGCCTTGATCAACCGTATCAGTTTATCCGGGAATCCGTATTCGTGCATAATGTGCCATAGCTGTTCTCGATCGAATGTATCATACGCCGATTTGAAATCGAAGAACAAGTGATGCGTGGTCACGTTGTATTCACGGCATTTCTGCAACACCTGATGGATGGCGAACATCTGGTCCGTTGTAGTGCGTTCACCCATGAATCCAGCCTGCCGAATCTCTTGCAATCGCTGATAGACGGCGGCATAAGATTTACGAGAGTATCTTGTAGGCAGCGCTCAGTAGTGTGATCGCGCAATAGTTCCGCAATCCAACTTGTCACCCTTTTTGTAGACAGGACACACGATACCTTCCAACCATTCCTCCGGTAATACATCCTCTTCCCAAATCTTGGTAATGACCCAGTGTAGTGCTCTCACCAGTGCTTCTCCACCGTATTTTAGAAGCTCGTTTGGTAGTTGATCTACTCCAGCGGCTTTGTTGTTTTTCAACCGGCCTTCAATCTCTTAGAGGTCTGGGGCCGGAAGTCTTTCATCCTGCGCACATACTCCTAGATCTGTAACCACGCCACCTTCGGTGCTTGCAACATCGCTATTGAGGTGCTCATCGTAATGCTGCTGCCACCTCTCGACCTCCTCACGCTCGCTCGTGAGAAGATTCCCGCGATTGTCTCGGCACATGTCGGCTTGTGGCACAAAGCCTTTACGCGAGCGGTTCAGCTTCTCGTAGAACTTCCGTGCGTCCTTAGCGCGGTACAGCTCTTCCATCGCTTCGCGATCTCGTTCTCCCTCCAGAAGACTGAGTTCTGCCTGTTCCACGCCTGTCTATAATGTGCCTCATTCGCCTATAACGTGCTGCATTCTTCTCGTCGTTCAACTGTTCACATTCGCCGTCGTACCAGTCGTTTCTGTGATTCTGAGTCGTGAAGCCTAGTGCTGGAGCCGTTGTACCACCAATGGCAGATCGGATGTCTCTCCAGCCATCTTCAAGTGTAGCTGCGCCAAGCTGCTCTTCCGTTGGTAGGGCACTGCAAGCTGCTGCGCGTAGTCTTGAGCCACTTCCGAGTACGTTACGCAGCTGCTCAATGTTGAGCCGCAGCGTTCGACTTCGATGCGTGGTAATAACCTGTCGAAAGTTTTGAGCGCATGCATACAGCGACTAGATGTAGTGATCCAAATCTATATTCGCACTGTGATATGTGAGGACATTATTGGTTATATCCGAGTAGAATTTACTGTCGATTAGAACGTGGTTGATTTGGTTTTCTGTTTGATGGTCGGGTGATCTCCAGGTGGCTTTGTGGATATCTTTGTGGAGGAAGAAGGTGCTTCGGATTACAATACCACGGGAGGCTGCAAAGCTGCCGGGTTCCATGCTGCAGCATTATCGCTTGTGTTTCCTTCTTTTCCTTTGATCCCGGGGTGCATTCCTCGTCAAACCATTCGTTCCATGGACTCCTTTCCATATGCTCCCGGTGGTGCTTTCGGCTGCGTCTTTGATGATTGCTTTTACTGTACGTTTGGCAACGCTGCCTCAAGATTCTGCGCGTATGCTTAGGCGAAATCCGGTTGCTTCAGTCACTCTATATGTTGTACCGTGGCAGTCGCTGGTACAGAACATGATTGATCACGAAAAGTTTTGGGTGCAGTTTAACCTGGTATTGACCAGGTAGTGGTCGCAGTCGATAGGTTCTGACGTCGATAATGTCCGTCAATCAGAACCTGAGTTCCTCCTCCTGGCCTACCTGATCGTTTAGATCTCCTTTGATGATCTTGACGCCATGGCTTGGGCAGCCAGCACTACGATGCCGAACCCGCGGTCCTTCAGTAGATCGGCGAGTATGCGGGTGCTCCCAATGAAGTTGAAAGATCGGCAGTTCTACGTACCGAGTTTCCAATCGCAAGTCCTTTCTGTTCGCTAGGGTCGTTGCCGATGGTCTCGGTTCGTATTGCACTTTCCGAAGGACCATAGTGCACAGTTGAGCTTAGAGTTCTTCCCTGGCACTCAGCTGCCCCCTAACATAGGAATCAGACGCTGTTGTGAGCTGCTTCTCCTGAGCGTCTGTCGATGAATAAGTGATGTGTGGGCACGTTGTATTCGCGGTATTTCTACAACACCTGGCGGATGGCGAACATCGCGTTCACCCATTAATCCAGCCTGACATTTTCCAACAAACTCGCTTTGCAGAACCATAATGAATATTTATACTATTCTAGAAGCAATCTGGAATACCTAGTAATCCCTTGAAGAATTTATCATTCGTATCATTAACAACACATGGTATAACTCTTTCAATTAGCAAACTGTGGCCGTTTTCCCCTAATTGTCTACAATGTCCAACAGCTGTCCCCGTATTCCGTGAATTTCTTCACCTCATTCGCAAACCACACGGTTCAATAACATTTTAGTGTGACATCAGTCAGACACCAACCAAACGTATAGTCCTTCTGGTTGTTAACAACCACCACCAACCAGTCCCAATCGAATCACCAGCTCGTTCCGAACAAAAGGTTATTGTCTTCTCACATAGCTAGACACAGAAGCGCTTCTAGAATACTAATTTGTACCTGCTTTGGACGTTACTTACCCACACTCGCACACAACTTGAACGCTGCTGCTGGACGGTGTGACACTGCTAACTAAACTAATCAGATTGGCTCTTTCCTGTCCACGCTCATTTACTTTTGTTCTGGGGTAGCTTCTACTAAGCACAAGGTTCAGTCTATCCATCCGTCTTTTAGTTTATTCCGAACAAATAAGACCAGAAGGTGGCGTGATTCACGGCTCTCAATCGATTAGTGATGCACGGTCACGCAAAGAACACCGGTTTGTGAGAGTATCTTCAGGTTCATTCTTCTTCGTCTCTACAACGCCGTGCCGGAAGGAAGCACCCCATATGGATCCTCATTGCCTTAGCTTGCGCCGGTAACAACGGTAATGACTTTCTTTTCCTCCGCTGAAATTGGCGTGTCCCTAACAACAATGACAATGACAATTTCCTCACAGCGCAGCGTGCTGTGTCGCCATCCGAAACCGGCGAAGACAATAAAAAGTTGAGGTCTTTTTTACGGTGATCCGGCGTCTCTGAGCTCTGACGGTTTGGATAACAGACAAATAAATATTGCTTGTCGCGCTGAAACATGCACATTAGTGCGTGTGCTAATCCGCGCCCGGATTACCTCGGGTATTGTTCGGAAAATATATGTGCTATCATTCAACGGGCATGTTCGTCGGTTGGTTGCTTTTTTTTTCGTTGCCATCCTCAAATTCTGAAATTGTCGTAGGTGGTCGTCGGTTGATGGCGAACAAGACACGAAACAGCTGCTCGCTGGGAGTGTAGCAGCGGTTAGTAGTGGTTTAGAATTTCAAAAACGTGTATTCGATGTCAAAGTCAATGGCGGAGAGGATTTTTCTTTGTGATGAAGAAAAATTGTTCGATTAGGGTTACCAGATGGTTTCAGAGTATATTTTAATCAAGGGTTTGAAATAATAGTCAATTATCGATAAAAAAAATGTACACGTTGGGATTGGATCCCACTATCGTGGCACGCAAGCCGGAACCTCTACCACTGCACCAAAAAAGCGTATTTGGCAACTTCGAAATTCTTTCTACAATTCGAATCATTTCAACGTCTCTTGTCACAGTAACATTACTCAACAAGTTGCACATTCTCGAACATATTTAACCACAGGAACAGAAATGAAAAACGGCACACGCCAGTCATGCTTCAAACGAAAGCCATTGTCAAGGTTCGCTGTAAATTAGTGTCGTAAAACCGGCAACAACCAGCAACGCTGTGTTCGTCACCATCACCGACCGGGGTGATAGCAACTGTCGAAGTAAAAATCATGTCTGCCCGTTGTCGCTAGTGTGCTCGATAATAGTTTTTCGGGGTAGGAAAGCGTTTAGTGTCGCACCATAAAGCGTCGTCGGTTCTTTTTTTGTTAACCAATCTAGCACCAAATTAGCGAGAGCACGTTGTTGTCGCCGTCGTCAACTTGGTCTTCTGCATCGGCTGCCAATAGTGTACGGGGACCGTAGAACGATGTATCTTTGATAGAGTGATGGCAAAAAAAAAACAATAATTCCGGAAATTTTCGGAGAATTCTGGAAAAAATTCCGGAGAAATCTTTGAAGGAACTCTTGATGCTTCTGAAGCATTTTTAAAAGAATATCTAGAATCCTGGGAAACCCCCTGAAAAGAGAAATTTATAGAAAGCCTGAATATATTTCAAAAGGAATCTCCTTAAAATCTCTGGGAAAATCCGTGTTTAACAATTGATTTCTGAAGGAATCTCAGGAGAATTTTCTGTACATTTCCTTGCAAAAATTGCTTGAAAAGTCCACCAAAATTACCAAAATAATCAAAAGTAATTTATGAAGGAAACCCATAAGAAATTCTTGGAGGAATCCCATGAGCAATTCTTGAAAAAACTCAAGGATAAATTCTTAAAGAACCCATGAAGATAGCTATGGAGGAGTACCTAACAGCAAAAAATGTTTAGAGATATTCCGGGAAGAATCATACAAAGAATTTCTGATGGAATTCCAGAAGGATTCTCTAGAGAAATTTCGATAAACATCAACAGAAAATCCTTGAGTAATTATTGGAGCGAGAAATCTTCGGAGAAATATTTGAAGAAATCCCTAGAATACCGAGAGAAATCCAGAGAGGTATTCCTGGGGTAATCACTGGAGAAGTTTCTGAAGAAAACTCTGGAGGAATTTCTAGAAAAATCCGTAGATGTATCCCTTTAAGAGAACCTAAAGGAATACCAAGGAAAGTTCCAACTGAATCTTCTAAAGTTGCAATTTCTTGAATCCCTGTTGCAATTTCTTGAGAAATCTCAGGAGGAATTTCTGGAGCAATCCTGCCAGGGATTTTTACTAAGGAATCCCATCAGGAAGTCATCTAGAAATCCCAGTTTCAATTTCTTGAGTTATCCCAGCAAAATTTTATGGAGGAATCCCAAAAGAATACCAACAGCAATTCTTGGAGGGATTCTTGGAAACTATGCTTGGAAAAATTTCTAAAGGAGTTCCTACAAAGATCGAAAAGAGAGTGTAAAATTCTGTGATATATTGTGCGTTGCAAGAAAATCACAATTATGGCGTCTACTTTCCAAGGCCTTCAATGATGTATAAAATTTAATCGCAGTGCAAATGTCACGTGTGGACGCAGCAGTCATCATATCACCCGGCCTTTTTCAAGAATTATCAAAGAGCGCTATGATGGAAAATTTGAAAACAGGTATGTTTTCTTAGGCGACTGTCTCGCGCGTATCTCTGATTGCGGGTAAAAGTAGTCGCGAAAGTAGATTTTATTTTGATTCCTATGATATGATGCACATAATTGGAGCGTGGGATATCACAGAAGTTTACATGACATATCATGTAAAAGTAATGAAATGTCATGTAAACTACCATTATATGTCATGTAATTCAGCATGACTCTGAATGTTTACATGACATATAACACAAATTTACATGATATACCATGTAAACCATCATAACACTAAGTTTACGTGACTCAAAAGAGATTTACATGGCGTGTAAATCTCATTATTTTTTTCTGTGTAGAGCAATTTTTGGAAGAATTCTTGGAGTAATCACAAGAAGAATTATTGGAAAAACCCTACGAGAAATTCGAGCACAAATTTTCAGACAAATTCTTGAAGAAATCTCCGGAGAAATTGCTGAAGTAATCGCAAAGGGTATTGCTTGAAGAATCTCAGCATTAATTTATGCGGGAGTCCCAAAAGAAATTCTTGGATAAATCCTATCATGTTTCCTGGAGAAATTCCATGTGGATTTTTTGGACAAAGTCCCTGAAGAAATCCCGGAGAATTTCTGGAGAAATCTCAGCCAAAATTGCCAAAAATTCCTGGAAAAACCTTAGTATAAATTCCTGGAGAATTCCAAGAAAAAACTCAACTCTGAGGGATAAATGCCTGAAGGAGTCCGTAGATGAATTTCTACAAGAATTCTTAAAGGAATCACAACCGCAACTTCTGTAGTAATCCTAAGAGATATCTCAGCCGGAATTCTCGGAAATTCGTGAAGGAATCCCAGAAGGTGTACCTGGGGACGCTCCAGAAATTCTTAAAAAAGAAATTTTCCACAAATCCCGTCAGGGTTTTTTTTTCTGAAACTTCTTCAAAATACCTTTTATAATGTTTTTCAGGATTTCACTCAAGATTCCTTCCATAATTTTTCACTCCATTTTTCTTGGTATGTATTCCGTTTTGAATTTCTGTCAGAGATTCTTCCGGATTCCTACCGGAATTTTTCCCCAGATTCGAACAATTATTTCAGGGATTCTTCCTGCAGAATCTTAAAAAAAAAATCTGAATAATGACCAATTCGAAGTTTTTCATAAAGATCCCACAAAATTTCTTTCAAAAGTTTTCCCAGAGTCGTTGTAGAATTTCCCCTTTAGTTCCTCTTGTGTTTTTCCCAAGAAATGTTTGTGGTACTGCTTCCAGGATTTACCCCGATATTTACACACAAGCTTCTCTCAGGACATACCTCACATGTTACCGAGGAGTTTTTGCTACAGTTTCTCTCGGGATTCCTCCTTAAGATATTCCGTCGTTTCTTCCGGTGGCCTACTTGGGACTTCTCCAGGAGATCTTCCGAGATATATCGTAGAGTTTCTACAGGAGTTATTCCTGAGATTTCTCCTAAAGCTTACTACGAATTTTCTGCAGGAGTTCCTCTCGGGGTTTTCCGAAGTTCTTTCTGTTGTTTGTTCAAAATATTTTCGTGAGCTTTCCGGAGAAATGCCTGGAGAAATTTCCGGAGGAATTTCCGGAAGAATTCCTGGAGGAATTTCCGGAGGAATTCCTGGAGGAATTTCCGGAGGAATTCCTGGAGGAATTTCCGGAGGAATTCCTGGAGGAATTTCCGGAGGAATTCCTGGAGGAATTTCCGGAGGAATTCCTGGAGGAATTTCCGGAGGAATTCCTGGAGGAATTTCCGGAGGAATTCCTGGAGGAATTTCCGGAGGAATTCCTGGAGGAATTTCCGGAGGAATTCCTGGAGGAATTTTCGGAGGAATTCCTGGAGGAATTTCCGGAGGAATTCCTGGAGGAATTTCCGGAGGAATTCCTGGAGGAATTTCCGGAGGAATTCCTGGAGGAATTTCCGGAGGAATTCCTGGAGGAATTTCCGGAGGAATTCCTGGGGGAATTTCCGGAGGAATTCCTGGAGGAATTCCTGGAGGAATTTCCGGAGGAATTTCCGGAGGAATTCCTGGAGGAATTTCCGGAGGAATTTCCGGAGGAATTCCTGGAGGAATTCCTGGAGGAATTTCCGGAGGAATTCCTGGAGGAATTTCCGGAGGAATTCCTGGAGGAATTTCCGGAGGAATTTCCGGAGGAATTCCTGGAGGAATTCCTGGAGGAATTTCCGGAGGAATTTCCGGAAGAATTCCTGGAGGAATTTCCGGAGGAATTCCCGGAGGAATTTCCGGAGGATTTCCTGGAGGAATTTCCGAAGGAATTCCTGGAGGAATTCCTGGAGGAATTTCCTGGAGGAATTTCCTGGAGGAATTTCCGGAAGAATTCCTGGAGGAATTTCCGGAGGAATTCCTGGAGGAATTTCCGGAGGAATTCCTGGAGGAATTTCCGGAGGAATTCCTGGAGGAATTTCCGGAGGAATTCCTGGAGGAATTTCCGGAAGAATTCCTGGAGGAATTTCCGGAGGAATTTCCGGAGGAATTCCTGGAGGAATTTCCGGAGGAATTCCTGGAGGAATTCCTGGAGGAATTTCCGGAGGAATTTCCGGAGGAATTTCCGGAGGAATTTCCGGAGGAATTCCTGGAGGAATTCCTGGAGGAATTTCCGGAGGAATTCCTGGAGGAATTTCCGGAGGAATTCCTTTAGGAATTTCCGGAGGAATTTCCGGAGGAATTCCTGGAGGAATTCTTGGAGGAATTTCCGGAAGAATTCCTGGAGGAATTTCCGGAGGAATTCCTGGAGGAATTTCCGGAGGAATTCCTGGAGGAATTTCCGGAGGAATTTCCGGAGGAATTCCTGGAGGAATTTCCGGAGGAATTCCTGGAGGAATTTCCGGAGGAATTCCTGGAGGAATTTCCGAAGGGATTCCTGGAGGAATTTCCGGAGGAATTCCTGGAGGAATTTCCGGAGGAAATCCTGGAGGAATTTCCGGAGGAAATCCTGGAGGAATTTCCGGAGGAAATCCTGGAGGAATTTCCGGAGGAAATCCTGGAGGAATTTCCGGAGGAAATCCTGGAGGAATTTCCGGAGGAAATCCTGGAGGAATTTCCGGAGGAAATCCTGGAGGAATTTCCGGAGGAAATCCTGGAGGAATTTCCGGAGGAAATCCTGGAGGAATTTCCGGAGGAAATCCTGGAGGAATTTCCGGAGGAAATCCTGGAGGAATTTCCGGAGGAAATCCTGGAGGAATTTCCGGAGGAAATCCTGGAGGAATTTCCGGAGGAAATCCTGGAGGAATTTCCGGAGGAAATCCTGGAGGAATTTCCGGAGGAAATCCTGGAGGAATTTCCGGAGGAAATCCTGGAGGAATTTCCGGAGGAAATCCTGGAGGAATTTCCGGAGGAAATCCTGGAGGAATTTCCGGAGGAAATCCTGGAGGAATTTCCGAAGGAAATCCTGGAGGAATTTCCGGAGGAAATCCTGGAGGAATTTCCGGAGGAAATCCTGGAGGAATTTCCGGAGGAAATCCTGGAGGAATTTCCGGAGGAAATCCTGGAGGAATTTCCGGAGGAAATCCTGGAGGAATTTCCGGAGGAAATCCTGGAGGAATTTCCGGAGGAAATCCTGGAGGAATTTCCGGAGGAAATCCTGGAGGAATTTCCGGAGGAAATCCTGGAGGAATTTCCGGAGGAAATCCTGGAGGAATTTCCGGAAGAAATCCTGGAGGAATTTCCGGAAGAAATCCTGGAGGAATTTCCGGAGGAAATCCTGGAGGAATTTCCGGAGGATTTCCGGGAGGAACTTCCGGAGGATTTCCGGAGGAACTTCCGGAGAAATTCCGGAGAAATTCCGGGAGGAACTTCCGGAGAAATTCCGGGAGGAACTTCCGGAGAAATTCCGGGAGGAACTTCCGGAGAAATTCCGGGAGGAACTTCCGGAGAAATTCCGGGAGGAACTTCCGGAGAAATTCCGGGAGGAACTTCCGGAGAAATTCCGGGAGGAACTTCCGGAGAAATTCCGGGAGGAACTTCCGGAGAAATTCCGGGAGGAACTTCCGGAGAAATTCCGGGAGGAACTTCCGGAGAAATTCCGGGAGGAACTTCCGGAGAAATTCCGGGAGGAACTTCCGGAGAAATTCCGGGAGGAACTTCCGGAGAAATTCCGGGAGGAACTTCCGGAGAAATTCCGGGAGGAACTTCCGGAGAAATTCCGGGAGGAACTTCCGGAGAAATTCCGGGAGGAACTTCCGGAGGAATTCCGGGAGGAACATCCGGAGGAATTCCGGGAGGAACTTCTGGAGGAATTCCGGGAGGAACTTCCGGAGGAATTCCAGGAGGAACTTCCGGAGGAATTCCGGGAGGAACTTCCGGAGGAATTCCGGGAGGAACTTCCGGAGGAATTCCGGGAGGAACTTCCGGAGGAATTCCGGGAGGAACTTCCGGAGGAATTCCGGGAGGAACTTCCGGAGGAATTCCGGGAGGAACTTCCGGAGGAATTCTGGGAGGAACTTCCGGAGGAATTCTGGGAGGAACTTACGGAGGAATTCCGGGAGGAACTTCCGAAGGAATTCCGGGAGGAACTTCCGGAGGAATTCCGGGAGGAACTTCCGGAGGAATTCTGGGAGGAACTTCCGGAGGAATTCTGGGAGGAACTTACGGAGGAATTCCGGGAGGAACTTCCGAAGGAATTCCGGGAGGAACTTCCGGAGGAATTCCGGGAGGAATTTCCGGAGGAATTCCGGGAGGAACTTCCGGAGGAATTCCGAGAGGAACTTCCGGAGGAATTCCGGGAGGAACTTCCGGAGGAATTCCGGGAGGAACTTCCAGAGGAATTCCGGGAGGAACTTCCGGAGGAATTCCGGGAGGAACTTCCAGAGGAATTCCGGGAGGAACTTCCGGAGGAACTTCCGGAGGAATTCCGGGAGGAACTTCCGGAGGAACTTTCGGAGAAACTCAGGGAAGAACTTCCGAAGGAACTCCGGGAAGAACTACGATTTCTTTTTCCTGCTCGACTCGACAGTAATAGGGGGCTTTTCATAAACCACGTAGACTAAATTTCGGCCATCTCAACCCCCCGCCCCCTCCCCCCTCGTAGACTTTTGTCCTTACAAAAAGTTTGAAATTTGTATGGAGCGTAGACTTTGGTCAGACCCCCCCCCCTCCCAAGAAGTCTACGTGGTTTATGAATAGCCCCTAGCTGGACGTCTCTCACAAGATTGTTTCCAGTTTTTGTCCTGGGATGTCTTTTAGAAATTTTTCGAATTTATCCTGGACTTTCTCCAACATATTTTTTCTGGGAGTGCCTTTTTGGGTTTTGTCTTGAGTTCTTCCCGTGATATTTTTTTCTAAGCTTTTCTCGTGATTTTCAGGATTTGTTTGCAGTGATCCCTCTGAGATTTTCTACCGATTTTTTTTCGCGATTAGTCTCACATCAGGAATTTCAACCGGAAACAGTCCCGAAATTCTGCGTGCTTCGTTTGGGATTTGTTTAATTGTTGCTCCCGCAGTTCATCCAGAAGATTTCCTCGGAATGTCTCCTGAGTTATGCCAATAGGGTCCTAAAATTAAAGACGAAATCTCGCTTATATTGAATAATACGATCAAGCATGGTATTCTAATCGGAATTGTACTTTACTCGAACTTGAAAAACAAAGGAATAATGAGAAAATTCGAAATAAGAAAAATGGTAAATAGTTCTACTTTGACATTTGAGGTCAACCTTGTGTGACTGAGCTCGACATTTTTCTCACTGGGATTTCAAAAATGTTCCTATCTGACATACACGGTGAAGAAAAATCACTCAAAATATGTGTTATAAGCTAGGGACGAGACAAAATGCTAAAAAAATAAAAATTATATATTTTCAACTACGGTTAATAAAAACGTCAAAAAATGAGTAAATATGTACTCTTGAACCATATATTGTGGTTTAAAATAAGAATCCCGATAGGACTTTAGGAGCCTATTGGAGCACCCACAACCTCGGGACAGTTTCCGGTACGAATTCCGGGAAGAGCTCTGAAACTAATCCCGAGAAAATCGGTAGAAATACGAGAAACTGTACTTACCGAGAAAATACCGGAGAAGTTTCGAAATGAATTCAAATGAAATCTTGCGAGAAACTCTGCAAAGGCCCATTGAAGGAACTTGATCTAAATATCAGAAATCAGAAAAACTGGGACATCTCGAAAAAATTGGGTGTAATCCCGTGAGGAAATATTAAGAAAATGCAAGGACGAACTCTGAGAACCTCTAAGAGAAATTCTGGGGGAGAATACAGGTGAATTGCTACAAAGAAAAATTAGAGTAATAATGGAAAACTCTCTAAAAGAAATCCCTAGGAAAATTTGAGCAAGAATCTCGCAAAAAAAAAACAAGAGAAACATCTGCTGGAAAACCACAGAACGAACTCTGATAAAATTCTGGAATTTTAGGAGTTGCCCGGAGAATTTATCACTCTTTTTATGAGAGATTCAGAAGAGTTTTGGAGGCGGTTCCCGGAGGTTTTAAGTGGGTATCAGAGGCATGCCAAGGCGTTTCAGGGAGGGTTTGAAGTGCTCTACGTGGGTTCAAAGGAGGTTTTATGGAGTTTCAAATGAATTTCAAGAGAGAGTTCCGTACACTTTAAGGCGAAGTTTTCAGTGTAGTTTCAACGCGGGTGATTTCCTTGAATTTCAGGGGGGTTCGGCAGTGATTTCCGGAGTTTTCGGAGATGCTACAGATGGGCTTCGAAACATGTCAAGAATTTTAGAAGGTTGTGTTCAGAGAGCCATTGCAAGATGTTTCATGAGGTTTCAAGCAGCTTTCAAAGGAGTTACAGTGAAGTTTGGAAGTAATTTCCAAACGTTTCCGGATTGCTTCAAGAAGCATTCAGGGATGTTCCAGAGGAGTTTCAAGGCGTATCAATGCGTTTCAGTGGAGTTTTGGATTGATTTCCTTAAGCTTATTGGAGATTTTAGGGAGCTTTCAAGTGAATTTCAAGAGAGTTTCGTTAATCGCTCAAGGCATTTCAGGGGGCTGCAAGACATTCAGAGATTTACAGAGAGTTTCAGGGCATTCTGAAGATCTGAAAAAGCTTTCAAAGAAGTTACAGTGAAGTTGGGAAATGGTTTCCGAAGGTTCCAGGATGCTCTCAATAAGTTTTCAGAGATGTTTCAGAGGGGTTTCAAGGCTTACCAAGAGGTTTTGGTCAATCCATGAGTTTATTGGAGATTTTAGGGATCTTTCAAGTGAATTTCAAGAGAGTTTCGTAAACCTCTCAAGGCATTTCAGGAGGCTGCACGACGTTCAGAGATTTACAGAAAGTTTCAAGGGATTATAGAGGTCTCACTTTCTAGCGTTTCAGATGGTTTCCAAGGATT
Source organism: Aedes albopictus (assembly GCF_035046485.1). Classification (NCBI taxonomy): domain Eukaryota; kingdom Metazoa; phylum Arthropoda; class Insecta; order Diptera; family Culicidae; genus Aedes; species Aedes albopictus. Next base: position 454,241,227 of record NC_085137.1, on the reverse strand, counting down.
TCAGGGGAGCTTTAAAATGGTTTCCAAAGTTGTTAGAGATGCTACAGATAGGCTGCAAGGCGTCTCAGGGAATTTTGGAAGATTTTACAAGCCTTTCAGGAAATTTTTAGAGGGGTATCAAGATATTTTAAGACGATTCAAGAGGTCTGAAAGAGCTTTTAAAGAAGTTACAGTGAAGTTGGGAAATGGTTTCCGAAGGTTGCAGGATGCTTTCAAGAAGCTTTCAGAGATGTTTTAGAGGGGTTTCAAGGCTTACCAAGCCGTTTCAGGAGGGATTTCGGAGTGATTTTCGTTAATTTAAAGGAGATTTTAGAGAGCTTTTAAGTGAATTTCAAGAGAGTTTCATAAACCGCTTTAAAACATTCTAGGGGGCAGAGATTTACCGGGAGTTTCAGCGGGTTATAGGAGGCTTCCTAAGAAATTTTTAATGGGGGTTCAAGGCGTTTTGGAGGGATTCAGGTGGTTTTCATGAATTTCCGGGGGGTTGGAAGTGGTTCCCGAGGTTTTCTGAGATGCTATAGATGTGCTGCAAGACATCTCAGTGAATTTTAGAAGGTTTTACGAGGTTTTCAAGAGAGTTGTTGAGGGTTTTCAAGACGTTTCAGGGAGTTTCAGTGAGCTTTCAAAGGAGCTACAGCGAAGTTTGGAAGTGGTTTCCGAACGTATCAAAGGGTTTCAAGGCATTTCAAGACGATTCAAAGAAGTTACAGTGGAGTTTGCAAGTGGTTGTTCCAGGATGCTTTCAAGAAGCTTTCAGGGATGTTTCAGAGGGGTTTCAAGGCGTTTTAGAAGTTTGGAGTGATTTCCGTGAGTTTAAAGCAGGTTTTAGGGAACTTTTAAATAAATTTCAAGAGAGTTTCGTAAAACGCTTAAGGCATTCTAGGGGGATGCAAGGCGTTCAGAAATTTACCGGGAGTTTCAGGGGGTTATAGGAGGTTTACTATGAAATTTTTAATGGGGTTTCAAGGCGTTGCAGAGAGTTTCAGGTGGCTTCCATAGATTTCAGGGGGGTTTGGAAGTGGTTTTCGAAGTTTTCAGAGATGTTATAGATGGGCTTCGAGACGTCTCAGGGAATTTTAGAAGGTTTTACAAGGCTTTCAAGTGAGTTGTTGAGGGTTTTCAGAGAGGTTTCAAGGCATTTTAAGACTTTTCAGGGAGTTTCAGCGAGCTTTCCGACTGTTTCAGGAAGCTTTCAAGAAACTTTCAGGGATGTTCCAGAGGAATTTCAAGACGTATTAAGTTAAGGCGTTTCAGGGGGTTTTGGACCGATTTCCGTGAGTTTAAAGGAGATTTTAGGGAGCTTTTTAGTGAATTTCGAGAGAGATTCATAAAACGCTTAAGGCATTAGAGATTAGAGGGTGTTTCAGGGGGCTTCAAAGCGTTTCAGATGGTTCCCTAGGATTTTAGGGGAGTTTGAAAGTGGTTTCCGAAGTTTTTAGAGATGCTTCAGAGATGCCTCAAGACGTCTTAGGAAATTTTGGACGATTTCACGAGTTTTTTTAGTGAAGTTTTGAAGGGTTTTCAGAGGGGTTTCAAGGCATTCCAGACGATTCATAGAAGTTACAATGAAGTTTGCAAGTGGATTCCGAATGTTCCAGGATGCTTTCAGGGATGTTTCAAAGAGGTTTCAAGGCGTTGTAGTGATTTCCGTGAGAGAAAAATTGGAGAAGATTTTTGAGAGCTTTTAAATTAATTTCAAGAGAGTTTCGTAAAACGCTTAAGGCGTTCTAGAGGGCTGCAAGGCGTTCAGGGATTCACAGTGAGTTTCAGAGGGTTATAGGGGGCTCACTTTGTAGTGAGGTTTCGAAGCGTCCCAGATGGTTTCCAAGGATGTCAAAGTGTTCAGAAGTAGTTGCCGGAGTTTTCGGAGATACTGACTTCTCTGGACATTTTAGAAGGTTTTACGAGGCTTTCAAGAAAGTTTTACAGGGTTTTCAGAGGGGTTTCAAGACGTTTCAGGGATTTTCAGGGAGCTTTCAGAGGAGTTACAGTGAAGTTTGGAAGTAGTTTTTGAAGGTTCAGCATACTTTCAAGAAGCTTTCAGTGATGTTTCAAAGAGCTTTCAATGCGTTTCGGCTGTTTTTTACGGTTTTCAGGTAGTTCTAGTAGAGTTTCTAAGGAGTTCCAGTTCCAAGGGGTTTTCAGAAGTGTCAAAGCATTTTATGGCGTCAAGGAACTTCAGTGGGGTTGGGAAGTGGTTTTCGGATGCTTCAGGATGCTTTCAAGAAGATTACAGAGTGACTTCAAATCGTTCTAAGTTTTTTCAAAACTTTTCAGGGGGTTCTAGGAGGTTTTACGTCGGGTTTCCAAGGGAGTTTCAAGGGATTTTTAGATGACTGTCCAGGCAGGTCGAAGCATTTTTGAGAAGGTTTAGGGGTTATCAGAGGACTTCTATGAAAATTTCAAGGGGTTTTCAGAGGGGTTTCAAGAGAATGCAAAAATCGTATGTCGAAATGTCATTATGAATCACGTCACTACTTCCTACGGTTCCTGTAATGTGCCCTACAGTAGTTCTGCGCTAACGACACAATCACATCACATGGTGGCGACGCGGTGACAATGCAACACCACGCCGGTGGGAGCCGTTCGCCACACACATCCACACCCCGTACACGGTTGGATTGTTTTGGTGTTAAATGAGCTTAAAAATGGTTCATTCGCGTGGTTATTAAATTTAATGAGAGAACGGCGTTGCAGTCGACGACGCTAGCTATGGTGCGCCCTAAGCACTTTTCCGCTGCCCTTGTCCGCTTTTTCTCGCAGCTTCCCAGTCCTAGGCGTGGGTGGGTGCTCTACTTCTATGGGAACGGATTTTCCAATTATGTATGTGGGTGAAGTGGTGGGAGTTGTCAGTGGATACCCGGGTTAGAGAGTGTGGGGAGTCATGTGTGGCCGAGAAAACTAATTCCTACGATTAGAGAGTGGCAGATGAAATGCTGCGGGATGGAAACTAATTTTCCTGTCAGCCAGAGGTGGCGTGCAGAACGGAAATTAATACGGTGGTCCGCAGACAATGCGGGTTAGGTTCGTGATACCGGAAAAAGGGGTCTTCAATCAAATCGGAAATGCGTTGTTGTCTTTGTTGGCTAAATTTAGTGATTTGTTCGCTTTATACGTATCGTACATGTTTTGTCTCTTGTTTTTGTGTCTTAGCTCATCCCTATAATAAAATAATTCCATGGAACGAGCTCACCAACTCATAATCCATATCAACTTGTTTGGAAGAACCAAGCTACAAGAAAACATACTTATGATTTGTTATCGTAAAATTTCGAAAGAGTTTGATTTGAGAAGCAGATGAAAGCCAGAGCAGAGAAGCCTTCATATGCGTTATATGTTGTGTTTTATGGCGAGTTTATAAGCTATTTTTTAGCTAAACGTATACATAATTCCCATCATCCTCAGACCAAGCCAATTGCGTTCATAATTCATTGAGAATGTACCCTTCTGTAACTCTCACCCCCACACCCTCGCCACCGGGGGCCTATATTAGCACAAATATTCCAACCTAAACACATGTTTATTTTCCGACGAATTAATTTCTCCCAGTCTTACACACGGCCAAGAGCCAAGTCTGGTAAAGAAAGGCCAGACTAAATTTAGATTTCCTCTGGCCACCCACCAGCACCAGCACTAGATCCCCCTTTGAACATCAACCCCAAACTTTCCTAGAGTAAAGCTACTCCCCACACATCGCATATACATACATAAGTATGGTTCTTGA
>NC_085137.1:454152683-454237003 GCF_035046485.1 Aedes albopictus | reverse complement strand
ATTGGGGATTATGTTCACATGACGATGATTTTAATAGCAATTTCTTTCAAGTGTTACGTTTCCCGAGCAGACGGCAACATCTGACGAATATCACTTTTAGCTATTTAAAATTGAATTACTGGCGAACAAGAAGTGCTATTGGTTTGTTTGAGATAAGAGCTAAAACATCAAAAATAATATCAAAAATTTATATGGGAAACAGCTCAATAATATCTCGATAAGATATTGCAAGATCAAAATAATATCAGTCAACAGTTGCCGACGGAACGGCAAATCAATATCAAAATATGATCTGACATCTGACAAAAAAGAAAAAAAAGTAACGAAAAGCCAATAACCAGTATTGAACTCATGACCCTCGGATCAGCTGGTGGTGATAGTTACCACTCATCTGTTGCTTATTGCTGAAATCATGAAGTAAAAAGGAGCATCATGTTCTTCGTTTTTACACCCAACGAAACAACTAACGCCATTACACTAACATTTAATCACCGTGTGGATGTATGTGTGTAAGTTCTTTTAAAAGAACAACATTTGATCTTGTGTAGATATTATCTGCTATCTCAATGTCAACAAAAGTTTCGAGAAAAAAGTAAAAAAAATGCACAGTTTCAGACTTGTTGAAGTTGTTTTGATCGTAAAACGTTTTTTGCCAAATACATGTTGTGTGATGAATTTGGGCCTCCGCAGAGACCGTCTACATTCGCGCGTAGAATAGGCTGAAGAAATAGGATCGACTAATCGTAAGTAGACCAAATAAAAGTCCCGGATTCACCCCGGAAGCCGCTCCAACAAATTGATCACTAGTTGTTGTCATCCTCCAGGCTTATTGGTCGGAAAGTGCGGTCGCACGGAAGTATCTTCTACGAAATGCTCTCGAGTTCGCGAAATTCAAGCTTCGCGGCCGGTACCGAACCGTAGGCACAATAATTCTACAAGCCCTACTGTGCCAAAAGGGGCTTAAGTAAAAGGTTAATATGTGCTTTCGACGGAATTTCAATAGCAGAACTAGCCTTGGTGGAATAAGTAGTGTGCCGGTGGTGGATGTAATTGATAGAAGTATGTAAGTATGTAATATCCTAGAGCAAAAAATCATGTGAATGTCAACATTACTCAGAACCAATCATTACTTTCATAAGTGGCCTTTTGCAATGAATTTATGTGAAGAGAGTCAATACCTTTTTTGGGTCGTTTGTGCTCATACAAAAACAGTCTAAACAGTTCTGAAAATCGCAAAAAAAACTGTACTAATTACTGAAAGTTTTTATTATTAACACTTAAAACACGTATGAAGCATTATCCGTGGTCGCATGGCATGCAATTTGCATATCAATTTGTATCCATTTACGTGAATTTGAAAGTGCGGCTGACCCAATATCATACTGAGAGCTAAAATTGCTATCATATCACTTTCAGTTATGATTGTGATATGCAATAAATTTTTGAATAACACTTTAATAACACCTTGTGCTATGATATCAAAATTTGTTCGATATCAGCTATGATTCAGATATTCTCGTCTGCCCGGGTTGCTATTCAAAATCATAGTCGCCGAAACATATTCACCCAATCTAGAAGGATTGAGTTTGGCCAATAGAGTGGCCAATCATAAACTAGGTGACAATTGTGAGCGCATGTAAAATTTGAACAAAAACGCTGCGAACGCCACAGATGGGCAATTGGCCAACTATTAAATTTTTAAATAAACGTGAATCGGTGTACGTGGGAATTATTAGTGCTGCGTCTGTTTGTTTGTGATAGGGTTCTGGAAAACATCTAGTCACGTAAGACAAAGTACATCAATATTCACCTCTTGCTCTATTTATCCACTGCTGTTCATTTTCCACACCACTACTCAGCTCACTTCACCGCAAAATGTAAATAAAGAAAGTGACGTCACACAAACCATCGGAATAGCAACTCAGTGCAAGATTTGAGTGGGTCCCCAAATGTGGAAACCCATCGCTAATCCCATGTCGCGTCCTTATTTTTCATTCCCGTTTAGATACCACCGGTGTGAACATGGGTCCCTATTCAGGGCCCGGAAATAGGGATAGGGACCCAGATAGGGACGCCCGTGGCGATGCTCTAAAAGCTGAACAGGGCTGGTAGGGTAAATAAATAATTATGTGTTTGGCTTTTTAAAGGAAAACGCTTGAGAAATACAGCCGAATTTCGTTCGTTGGGCTATGATTAGGTGGGCTACGCTTTCATTGGGCGCCCGCTAATTGGATTCTTTAAGGATATCCAGATTATTTCGTAATCGAAATCTCCACTCAAAAATTAATCGAATTCCGAGTTAAAATAAAGCGCGCAACCCCCAAAATTTTATGGCGAATCTTTTCTGAAATCCGCATACCGGTCAACAACTTGTGCGCCAACAGCCCATGCGCTGGGCTGTGCGCCATACAAAATGTAAATAAACAAGTGTCAAAATGGTTCGCGCCAAGAGCTCCCTCTCTCTCTTAGGGTTCGGTCAAAGTCCAAATTAAGTCGTTCATATCCCGTACATTGGTGTGAAATTTCGGGGTTCATAAAGTACTAGACCCAAAAATTATTATGCCTTCGTATAATAATACCACCTTGCACCTTTCTACAAATTGCAAATCTAGTACTCCGCTAATGTTGCTATGAGTAACAAACTATTGTTTATATAAATATAAACAGGAAAAATGCTTCAGATTCTGGTGGGTAACGTATAGTAAGAATCTGCAGCAGGGAACCATATAACGTCCGGCATGTACGACGGAAGTAGAACCGGTACCGGAGAAGTTGAGTTTATCAATTTATTGGTTTTGGAATAAAATAAATCATACCAATTGTTGGCCAACTGCCCACCAGTGGCGCTCGCATCGGTTTTGTTCGATTTTGACGTTTGCTCACTACCGCCATCTAGTTGATGGTCGGCCAAACTTAGTCCGTTTAGCATTGGGCGAATATGTTTCCGTGACTATGATTTGAATCGAAAAATGTTCGAAGTGTTATGTCTGTTTGTCTGTGTAATGGATTACCGGCTTTGGCCAAAATTACAAGAGATGGCGCTAGTGGGCAGGAGTTTTTCACTTTTATAATGTATGGAGAAATTGATAAAAATTAGTTTTTTGCCTTATTAAACATTTTTTGGAAAAAAATATTTGGTACAGGTTGTAGGTCATGATAATAGCAATCTGCGTTACCAAATATTTTTTGCCAAAACTTCGAAATATTTAAAATATTTGAAAAAATATTCAAATCACCATACATTATTTTGCCGGAAAACTTCTGCCCCCATGTTGTTTGATCTTCGTTTGCCTATACATGGCATCACGAATATACATGGATTCATGTTTACCCATCTGTCAATTACGCGAAATCAAAAAAATAAAAAAAATTGAAGCGGCACCTCGGCAGCAAAAATCTGCGGTAAAAATTAAATAATAAATCAAATTTTATTTTATAATACTATTAAATAGTTAAATTTTAATCATTCCAGGAGTAGCAGCGCCTCAACTGCCAAAGCGGTCAGCTAGCAGCCGTCGAAAGTCATCCGGCAAATTGTGTGAACATTTTTACTTTTTTGTTTACGGGTGAAAAGAAACCGCTGCAGTGTTCCTCCGTACCTCTTGCAGGTGTTGATTGGTGCTGATTGCTGTTTAGTGAAATCCGGATTTAGTTGAGTTCTCTAGGAAATCAAAGAACTCGCGAGATGGAGTCGCACGTGCCCAGGACCGATTTAGAGTGGATTTACACAGAGGAACTGCACGCCAGCCGGATGAAGATCATTATAGGAAAGTATTCTCAGATCAAGAAGCGCTTCGGACGTGACCCGGAATGCAAGTGAGTGGCCGGTTTCGTACTGATGCGGTTTGCGATGCTGTTCGTGTGATGAAGATTTTTCCTGGTGACGCAATTTTTTGATGGTGTAATCAATCACTCGCTGGAGCTAGCGTTTCGCGAGATCGCTCATTCGGGCATTAGAGGTGAATCATTTGTTTGGCTTTGTCTGCGATCTTCAACTTGGACTGCCGATTGATACGGATTTGTCTCCCCTATGGAAGCGAAGTTGTTTTGTAACATCCTCTGGCAGTTTGTTTGGGTTGGTCTGCAGTCCCTGTTTTACATTTTCTGGGTACTGATTTTCAATTCGAAGCCCTCGCAGCAGTTGGAAATCGCTAACCCCATCATCATGTTTATTTTCTACACCATCATGGTGTACTTCGACTGGAAAGTGATGTTCTACCTCATAGTGAGACTTCTCCTGGCCATGGGCCTCCCGGTCCCTCTGAGCCTCCGCTCCCTCCGGGCTTCTGGTCCCGGAACACTTCATCTCCGAGCACTACATTCGCCAAGGCATTCGAAACGTACACTCCTACTACGGCCCCTTGAACTGGATAACTTTACGTTATAACTTTCAAATTTACTTTTTAGGTATCACTACGAGCATTACGATTTCCCGACTTTCGGCGGTTGTCTCGAAGTGAAACGGATCGCACCGGAACTCTACGATATCATACTCCAGCTGGCAAAGGGTCCTGTACGACTTTACGAAGAATGCGGCCGTCGGACCGTACGTCCGGATCAAGCGGAAGGCAAGGGGACTGGATTCACAAATCGCTTCTTCACCAGGGGCCACGAGGCGTGTCGGGGTAAGTCTAGATTGAGTTTAAATAAGGGCGAAAGTAACATGAGAGAGTTCTCTTCATCGACTCTCTCTTCTGCAAATTAAAGTGACAAGATGCAAATTAAATCGAACTTTTTTACACTTAGACACTAGATTGCATCGCAACCTAGCGATTTATGACCAAAAAGTTCAACCATACTTACATCTTACTTATCACTTTAATTTGAAGAAGAGAGAGTCGATGAAGAGAACTCTCTCATGTTACTTTCGCCCTTATTTAACTCAATCTTGAAGTCTATTTTTATTTTGTCAATCAAGATATGCATTTGGCAAGGAATGAACTCAAGACAAACCGACACTGATTTTTCATTATGGCCTAACTGACATTGTCGATTTCTCTTCATCGATCCTCTCTTTCTGTTATTACTATTGTGTGTATTAAGTTTTCAAAGATTTTTTTGTTTGAAACATGAAGAAGACGAGTACATCTGACTAAAGAAACAAGAAGAATGATGATTTCGTTTTTTTTTTTATCAAGTTATTAACGAAATACAGAGAGTCGACGAAGAAGAATCGATCAAGTCAGTTAGGCCCTAATGAAAATTGATTGTTTAACATCTGTTTGACACTAATGAAAATTCGATCGAGTGAATCCAGATGTTTGAGCATTGATTCGAAAATATTTGGTCATATATGGTATCGTACACAAAGCACGTAACGCTATAGAAGAAGGAGGAGTCTGGCGTTGCGTTTCGATCCTTAAAAAAATGGAATTTCGTAGAAAAAGTGTTACAAGGAGAGGTCTGAAATGTCTGAGCATTACGTAATTTGTGTACCATGCCTATTTGGTCCAGTGTACTAGGATCCTAAGTATCATAAAAAAACCTTTTTTTAATTCTTAAACAAATGACCTAGTCAGCATTTCGCATACTTTTACTCATACTGTTTGACCCAATGGGTAGATTTTCAAAATCACCAAGGATATGTGCTCTCATTTGCATATGTGCAGATAATTTTATGAATATTTTCAAAAACGGGTTTCGTACACATGTAGAGTAGAGTATGGATCAGTGTATCTTCTGATTTTTTTTTTGCGTGTTGAAAAAGTTTTCCATTCTTTCAAAAACCATTTTTTTTGTGAAATTTCGTTCAAAAATGGTTTCTGCAAAAGCGAAAAACATTTTCCACTACGAAAAAAAATCAGGAGATACCTTGATCCATCCTCTACATGTGTACGAAAACCGATTTTGAAAATATTGCTTCGTTTTTGAAAAGAAAAAAAAAATCTTTTTTGAAAACGAAGCGAACCACGGATTATTCGGGGTAATGTCCTGAGCCAGTTAGCCTAGTGGTTAAGGCTATGGTTCGCCAATCCGGAGACGGCGGGTTAGATTCCCGTTCCAGTCGGGAAAATTTTCTCGACTCCCTGGGCATAATGTATCATTGTGCTTGCCTCACAATATTCATGCAATGGCAGGCAAAGAAAGCCGTTCAATTAATAACTGTGGAAGTGCTCAAAGAACACTAAGTTGAAGTGAGGCAGGCCAAGTTCCAGTGGGACGTAGAGCCATAATGAAGAAGAAGAAGTCCTAAAGCTGGTTGAATCATTTGGTACTGGTATGTACATCTTATACCCCGGACAGACATGTGATACGAGTGTGATTCCTGTACAACGGTACGCAGTGTCAAGAAAATTTTAACAGGACTGACTTTAACTGAGAGAATTTTCAGTATGACACTCATTTCAAGCGCAATTGTACAGTGATTCTCGTATCACATGTGTGTCATAAGTATGAGAGGCTTTCTGGACCATCCAAACTTTTATGAAAATGAGATATAAGGTTTGAATGGTTTATCAATAGAGGTGTACAAATATCAGAATTTGCCCATTTGATTCAAGCCATGAGAGAAAATTTTTCGGAGCTTCGGTTATTTGAAATTAATTTAAATATAAAAAAAATATTACAAATAAATTACTTTTAATGTTATATGGTTAAGGGCTTAAAATATACACCGAAAATAAAGCATCATCCACATTCAAAACTTAGGTCACAAGTACACAGGGTCAAATATTTGATAAGAAAAAAAAAATTCAAAATACAACATCTGTTTGACGCTAACGAAAATTCGATCGAGTCAAACAAGATGTTTGAGCATTTGTTTGATTTCGGACAAATATTTGACACTGTGTACTGAGATCTGAAATATAATTTTTAGTAGACAAAGACGATCAGTTGGCAATATGTTTAAATATTCTATTGAAACATAATCTCTATAGGCTATTATTAAGCATGTGGCTCCCATTTTCATCTTACGAAAAACAAGGGATTGCAGCGCTGTTTGTTTTGTTTCTTATTTTTGTAGTTTTGTTAGAAGTGAGCACCCATGAAAACAAAAATGATAAAAATCAAACATACCCTATATGCATGACATCACAACTGACCCCTCGATAAAACCGTCTTGATTATGGAAAATCCACCCACTGGATCAAAAAGTATGAGTGAAAGTATGCAAACAAGTTTTTCAGGGTTAATTAAAAAACCGTTTTGAAGTGGGAAATTTTCCGTTTCAATATTAATGTTTTTTTTTCTTCAATTTCTTACAGATCCTTTTGGCAATCATGGCTGAACAATATCAATTATTCCGGTTTCTGAACTATCTTCATGGCGAAGCACACCATTTTAGATTTCTTCATCCTGGGCACCGTCACTAATAAGAACTATTATTAAACCATTATAATTTATAGTTTTAGAAGTAATAAAAAGGACCATAGGGGGCGAGGGTGGGGGGTGGGGTTGGTGTTTTGTTGGGTTCGATATTAAAATATTCGAAAATCTGAAGGTAGGTTCCTAATCTTTATCAAATGTAAGTAATAAGGTATGAAATAGTTCTAGTAATGTTTGCGTTATACCTGAAATATTCAAAATAAGCGCGTGATGGCGCTTAAGCTTAGGTTTTTTAAGCCCAGGTACAAGAGGAAATTCCTGTGTCCCATCCAAGGAGAGCAACACAGGAAGTCAACGACAATGGAGTATGTTAAGCTGGTTCACTAAGTTTGCACAAGTTGCGAGGTGACGCATTTCTTGTATACCCTTCGTCTTAAAACTTTCAAGTATTTTATAACGTAATACCAAAAATTATGAAAGCTGGTTCACCAAGTCCTCCTAAGTTGCGAGGTGACGCAATACTTATATTCTTTGTCTGAAAACTTTCAAATATTTTATAACGTAAAACCAAAAATAATATAAGCTGGTTCACCAAGTCCTTCTAAGTTACGAGGTGACGCAATACTTGTACTCTTTGTCTAAAAACTTTCAAATATTTTATAACGTAAAACCAAAAATAATGAAAGCTGGTTCACCAAGTCCTTCTAAGTTAAGAGGTGACGCAATACTTGTACTCTTTGTCTAAAAACTTTCAAACATTTTATAACGTAAGACCATACATAGTATAAGCTGGTTCACCAAGTCCTCCTACGTTGCGAGGTGAAGCAATACTTGTACTCTTTGTCTAAAAACTTTCAAATATTTTATAACGTAAAACCAAAAATTATGAAAGCTGGTTCACCAAGTCCTCCTAAGTTACGAGGTGACGCAATACTTGTACTCTTTGTCTAAAAACTTTCAAATATTTTATAACGTAAGACCATACATAGTATAAGCTGGTTCACCAAGTCCTCCTACGTTGCGAGGTGACGCAATACTTGTACTCTTTGTCTAAAAACTTTCAAACATTTTATAACGTAAGACCATACATAATATAAGCTGGTTCACCAAGTCCTCCTAAGTTGCGAGGTGACGCAATACTTGTATACTCTATGAATGAAAACTTTCAAATATTTTATAACGTAAAACCAAAAATAATGAAAGCTGGTTCACCAAGTCCTCCTAAGTTGCGATGTGACGCAATACTTGTATACTCTATGAATAAAAACTTTCAAATATTTTATAACGTAAAACCAAAAATTATGAAAGCTGGTTCACCAAGTCCTCCTAAGTTACGAGGTGACGCAATACTTGTATACTCTTTGTCTAAAAACTTTCAAATATTTTATAACGTAAAACCAAAAATAATGAAAGCTGGTTCACCAAGTCCTCCTAAGTTGCGAGGTGACGCAATACTTGTACTCTTTGTCTAAAAACTTTCAAACATTTTATAACGTAAGACCATACATAGTATAAGCTGGTTCACCAAGTCCTCCTAAGTTACGAGGTGACGCAATACTTGTATACTCTTTGTCTAAAAACTTTCAAACATTTTATAACGTAAGACCATACATAGTATAAGCTGGTTCACCAAGTCCTCCTACGTTGCGAGGTGACGCAATACTTGTACTCTTTGTCTAAAAACTTTCAAATATTTTATAACGTAAGACCATACATAGTATAAGCTGGTTCACCAAGTCCTCCTAAGTTGCGAGGTGACGCAATACTTGTATACTCTATGAATGAAAACTTTCAAATATTTTATAACGTAAAACCAAAAATAATGAAAGCTGGTTCACCAAGTCCTCCTAAGTTGCGATGTGACGCAATACTTGTACTCTTTGTCTAAAAACTTTCAAATATTTTATAACGTAAGACCAACAATAATATAAGCTGGTTCACCAAGTCCTCCTAAGTTACGAGGTGACGCAATACTTGTATACTCTTTGTTTAATAACTTTCAAATATTTTATAACGTAAAACCAAAAATAATGAAAGCTGGTTCACCAAGTCCTCCTAAGTTGCGATGTGACGCAATACTTGTACTCTTTGTCTAAAAACTTTCAAATATTTTATAACGTAAGACCAACAATAATATAAGCTGGTTCACCAAGTCCTCCTAAGTTACGAGGTGACGCAATACTTGTATACTCTTTGTCTAAAAACTTTCAAATATTTTATAACGTAAAACCAAAAATAATGAAAGCTGGTTCACCAAGTCCTCCTAAGTTGCGAGGTGACGCAATACTTGTATTCTTTGTCTAAAAACTTTCAAACATTTTATAACGTAAGACCATACATAATATAAGCTGGTTCACCAAGTCCTCCTAAGTTGCGAGGTGACGCAATACTTGTATACTCTATGAATAAAAACTTTCAAATATTTTATAACGTAAAACCAAAAATTATGAAAGCTGGTTCACCAAGTCCTCCTAAGTTACGAGGTGACGCAATACTTGTATACTCTTTGTCTAAAAACTTTCAAATATTTTATAACGTAAAACCAAAAATAATGAAAGCTGGTTCACCAAGTCCTCCTAAGTTGCGAGGTGACGCAATACTTGTATACTCTATGAATGAAAACTTTCAAATATTTTATAACGTAAAACCAAAAATTATGAAAGCTGGTTCACCAAGTCCTCCTAAGTTACGAGGTGACGCAATACTTGTATACTCTTTGTCTAAAAACTTTCAAATATTTTATAACGTAAAACCAAAAATAATGAAAGCTGGTTCACCAAGTCCTCCTAAGTTGCGAGGTGACGCAATACTTGTACTCTTTGTCTAAAAACTTTCAAACATTTTATAACGTAAGACCATACATAATATAAGCTGGTTCACCAAGTCCTCCTAAGTTGCGAGGTGACGCAATACTTGTATACTCTATGAATGAAAACTTTCAAATATTTTATAACGTAAAACCAAAAATAATGAAAGCTGGTTCACCAAGTCCTCCTAAGTTGCGATGTGACGCAATACTTGTACTCTTTGTCTAAAAACTTTCAAATATTTTATAACGTAAGACCAACAATAATATAAGCTGGTTCACCAAGTCCTCCTAAGTTACGAGGTGACGCAATACTTGTATACTCTTTGTTTAATAACTTTCAAATATTTTATAACGTAAAACCAAAAATAATGAAAGCTGGTTCACCAAGTCCTCCTAAGTTGCGATGTGACGCAATACTTGTACTCTTTGTCTAAAAACTTTCAAATATTTTATAACGTAAGACCAACAATAATATAAGCTGGTTCACCAAGTCCTCCTAAGTTACGAGGTGACGCAATACTTGTATACTCTTTGTCTAAAAACTTTCAAATATTTTATAACGTAAAACCAAAAATAATGAAAGCTGGTTCACCAAGTCCTCCTAAGTTGCGAGGTGACGCAATACTTGTATTCTTTGTCTAAAAACTTTCAAACATTTTATAACGTAAGACCATACATAATATAAGCTGGTTCACCAAGTCCTCCTAAGTTGCGAGGTGACGCAATACTTGTATACTCTATGAATAAAAACTTTCAAATATTTTATAACGTAAAACCAAAAATTATGAAAGCTGGTTCACCAAGTCCTCCTAAGTTACGAGGTGACGCAATACTTGTATACTCTTTGTCTAAAAACTTTCAAATATTTTATAACGTAAAACCAAAAATAATGAAAGCTGGTTCACCAAGTCCTCCTAAGTTGCGAGGTGACGCAATACTTGTATACTCTATGAATGAAAACTTTCAAATATTTTATAACGTAAAACCAAAAATTATGAAAGCTGGTTCACCAAGTCCTCCTAAGTTACGAGGTGACGCAATACTTGTATACCGTCAAACGGGGTGACTTGCAACGGCGGGGTGACTTGCAACACTTGATGTCTTCTGTCTATGTTTATCAACAAAAGATAAAAATCGGACGTTTACATACCAAAACTCAGTTGAACTGTAAAGTGCACATGCTATCTGAGAAGTAGCCACGATTTTTACTTTTATGAAAATAGTTCCAACAAAATATTCATAAATTTAACATTAGTCTCTAAAAGTAACAAAAACGTGAGCTTCAAATCGTTGCCTGCAAAACAATGAAAACCAAATTTCCCAAAAATAATATTGTATATGCGGATTCTATACATAATGAGCTATATGAATTTACATTTTACTTTATAAAAATATTACAATATATTTGTTATATTCATATGTTTTGAAATATTGTACCTAGACGGGGTGACTTGCAACACTCATTTTCTTAACAATTTTAAGTCCAGAAAAACGAAATATTGTTGTTTATATAAAAATTCACCAGCAAAAGTCTGAAGAATCATCATATGAATTGAAAAATACATTAAAACTTATGTTAAATTAACAATTAGTAACTTGATATTTTTGAGCCCAATATTTCCATATAAAAATTCACAATTCAATTTCCTATGTAGAAACAAATGCAAAAATAAGTATGTCAGCCCAAAAGATATCACAATAGTAGCAAGAATACTTATCAAATATGCTTGAAACTAAAAATTAATATCTGCGTGTTTGAAAAGGGATTTACTTTGGGTGTTGCAAGTCACCCCGCATGACGTCTTGTATCAAAAACGATCTTATTTGGCTTTTTCAACATGAAAAAATAAATCAATCTATAACTTGTTCACTCTATTTTATAGAGGGGCCGGCTATTAAAACTATTACAAATAGTTTGAATTTTAAAATTGAGTTTAATCAACATTTTTTGTTAATTGAAGCTGAAAAGTGTTGCAAGTCACCCCGTTTGACGGTACTCTTTGTCTAAAAACTTTCAAATATTTTATAACGTAAAACCAAAAATAATGAAAGCTGGTTCACCAAGTCCTCCTAAGTTGCGAGGTGACGCAATACTTGTACTCTTTGTCTAAAAACTTTCAAACATTTTATAACGTAAGACCATACATAGTATAAGCTGGTTCACCAAGTCCTCCTAAGTTACGAGGTGACGCAATACTTGTATACTCTTTGTCTAAAAACTTTCAAACATTTTATAACGTAAGACCATACATAGTATAAGCTGGTTCACCAAGTCCTCCTACGTTGCGAGGTGACGCAATACTTGTACTCTTTGTCTAAAAACTTTCAAATATTTTATAACGTAAGACCATACATAGTATAAGCTGGTTCACCAAGTCCTCCTACGTTGCGAGGTGACGCAATACTTGTACTCTTTGTCTAAAAACTTTCAAACATTTTATAACGTAAGACCATACATAATATAAGCTGGTTCACCAAGTCCTCCTAAGTTACGAGGTGACGCAATACTTGTATACTCTTTGTTTAATAACTTTCAAATATTTTATAACGTAAAACCAAAAATAATGAAAGCTGGTTCACCAAGTCCTCCTAAGTTGCGATGTGACGCAATACTTGTACTCTTTGTCTAAAAACTTTCAAATATTTTATAACGTAAGACCAACAATAATATAAGCTGGTTCACCAAGTCCTCCTAAGTTGCGATGTGACGCAATACTTGTACTCTTTGTCTAAAAACTTTCAAATATTTTATAACGTAAGACCAACAATAATATAAGCTGGTTCACCAAGTCCTCCTAAGTTACGAGGTGACGCAATACTTGTATACTCTTTGTCTAAAAACTTTCAAATATTTTATAACGTAAAACCAAAAATAATGAAAGCTGGTTCACCAAGTCCTCCTAAGTTGCGAGGTGACGCAATACTTGTACTCTTTGGGCCTGATTACGAGTGTCACTTCACGGTGAAAACCAAAAAGTGACACCGGTAATAAGGACGGTGAAAGTGATTCCCCTTTGATTAACCCACAACTTTTTCACCGTGGATTGGCAATGTGTCACCGTGATCGATTTTCACCGTGAAGTGACACTCATAATAAGGGCCTTTGTCTAAAAACTTTCAAACATTTTATAACGTAAGACCAAAAATAATATAAGCTGGTTCACCAAGTCCTCCTAAGTTACGAGGTGACGCAATACTTGTATACTCTTTGTCTAAAAACTTTCAAATATTTTATAACGTAAAACCAAAAATTATGAAAGCTGGTTCACCAAGTCCTCCTAAGTTGCGAGGTGACGCAATACTTGTACTCTTTGTCTAAAAACTTTCAAACATTTTATAACGTAAGACCATACATAGTATAAGCTGGTTCACCAAGTCCTCCTACGTTGCGAGGTGACGCAATACTTGTACTCTTTGTCTAAAAACTTTCAAACATTTTATAACGTAAGACCATACATAATATAAGCTGGTTCACCAAGTCCTCCTAAGTTGCGAGGTGACGCAATACTTGTATACTCTATGAATGAAAACTTTCAAATATTTTATAACGTAAAACCAAAAATAATGAAAGCTGGTTCACCAAGTCCTCCTAAGTTGCGAGGTGACGCAATACTTGTACTCTTTGTCTAAAAACTTTCAAACATTTTATAACGTAAGACCATACATAGTATAAGCTGGTTCACCAAGTCCTCCTACGTTGCGAGGTGACGCAATACTTGTACTCTTTGTCTAAAAACTTTCAAACATTTTATAACGTAAGACCATACATAATATAAGCTGGTTCACCAAGTCCTCCTAAGTTGCGAGGTGACGCAATACTTGTACTCTTTGTCTAAAAACTTTCAAATATGTTATAACGTAAGACCAAAAATAATATAAGCTGGTTCACCAAGTCCTCCTAAGTTACGAGGTGACGCAATACTTGTATACTCTTTGTCTAAAAACTTTCAAATATTTTATAACGTAAAACCAAAAATAATGAAAGCTGGTTCACCAAGTCCTCCTAAGTTGCGAGGTGACGCAATACTTGTACTCTTTGTCTAAAAACTTTCAAACATTTTATAACGTAAGACCATACATAGTATAAGCTGGTTCACCAAGTCCTCCTAAGTTACGAGGTGACGCAATACTTGTATACTCTTTGTCTAAAAACTTTCAAACATTTTATAACGTAAGACCATACATAGTATAAGCTGGTTCACCAAGTCCTCCTACGTTGCGAGGTGACGCAATACTTGTACTCTTTGTCTAAAAACTTTCAAATATTTTATAACGTAAGACCATACATAGTATAAGCTGGTTCACCAAGTCCTCCTACGTTGCGAGGTGACGCAATACTTGTACTCTTTGTCTAAAAACTTTCAAATATGTTATAACGTAAGACCAAAAATAATATAAGCTGGTTCACCAAGTCCTCCTAAGTTACGAGGTGACGCAATACTTGTATACTCTTTGTCTAAAAACTTTCAAACATTTTATAACGTAAGACCATACATAGTATAAGCTGGTTCACCAAGTCCTCCTACGTTGCGAGGTGACGCAATACTTGTACTCTTTGTCTAAAAACTTTCAAATATGTTATAACGTAAGACCAAAAATAATATAAGCTGGTTCACCAAGTCCTCCTAAGTTACGAGGTGACGCAATACTTGTATACTCTTTGTCTAAAAACTTTCAAATATTTTATAACGTAAAACCAAAAATAATGAAAGCTGGTTCACCAAGTCCTCCTAAGTTGCGAGGTGACGCAATACTTGTACTCTTTGTCTAAAAACTTTCAAACATTTTATAACGTAAGACCATACATAGTATAAGCTGGTTCACCAAGTCCTCCTACGTTGCGAGGTGACGCAATACTTGTACTCTTTGTCTAAAAACTTTCAAACATTTTATAACGTAAGACCATACATAATATAAGCTGGTTCACCAAGTCCTCCTAAGTTGCGAGGTGACGCAATACTTGTATACTCTATGAATGAAAACTTTCAAATATTTTATAACGTAAAACCAAAAATAATGAAAGCTGGTTCACCAAGTCCTCCTAAGTTGCGAGGTGACGCAATACTTGTACTCTTTGTCTAAAAACTTTCAAATATGTTATAACGTAAGACCAAAAATAATATAAGCTGGTTCACCAAGTCCTCCTAAGTTACGAGGTGACGCAATACTTGTATACCGTCAAACGGGGTGACTTGCAACGGCGGGGTGACTTGCAACACTTGATGTCTTCTGTCTATGTTTATCAACAAAAGATAAAAATCGGACGTTTACATACCAAAACTCAGTTGAACTGTAAAGTGCACATGCTATCTGAGAAGTAGCCACGATTTTTACTTTTATGAAAATAGTTCCAACAAAATATTCATAAATTTAACATTAGTCTCTAAAAGTAACAAAAACGTGAGCTTCAAATCGTTGCCTGCAAAACAATGAAAACCAAATTTCCCAAAAATAATATTGTATATGCGGATTCTATACATAATGAGCTATATGAATTTACATTTTACTTTATAAAAATATTACAATATATTTGTTATATTCATATGTTTTGAAATATTGTACCTAGACGGGGTGACTTGCAACACTCATTTTCTTAACAATTTTAAGTCCAGAAAAACGAAATATTGTTGTTTATATAAAAATTCACCAGCAAAAGTCTGAAGAATCATCATATGAATTGAAAAATACATTAAAACTTATGTTAAATTAACAATTAGTAACTTGATATTTTTGAGCCCAATATTTCCATATAAAAATTCACAATTCAATTTCCTATGTAGAAACAAATGCAAAAATAAGTATGTCAGCCCAAAAGATATCACAATAGTAGCAAGAATACTTATCAAATATGCTTGAAACTAAAAATTAATATCTGCGTGTTTGAAAAGGGATTTACTTTGGGTGTTGCAAGTCACCCCGCATGACGTCTTGTATCAAAAACGATCTTATTTGGCTTTTTCAACATGAAAAAATAAATCAATCTATAACTTGTTCACTCTATTTTATAGAGGGGCCGGCTATTAAAACTATTACAAATAGTTTGAATTTTAAAATTGAGTTTAATCAACATTTTTTGTTAATTGAAGCTGAAAAGTGTTGCAAGTCACCCCGTTTGACGGTACTCTTTGTCTAAAAACTTTCAAATATTTTATAACGTAAAACCAAAAATAATGAAAGCTGGTTCACCAAGTCCTCCTAAGTTGCGAGGTGACGCAATACTTGTACTCTTTGTCTAAAAACTTTCAAACATTTTATAACGTAAGACCATACATAGTATAAGCTGGTTCACCAAGTCCTCCTAAGTTACGAGGTGACGCAATACTTGTATACTCTTTGTCTAAAAACTTTCAAACATTTTATAACGTAAGACCATACATAGTATAAGCTGGTTCACCAAGTCCTCCTACGTTGCGAGGTGACGCAATACTTGTACTCTTTGTCTAAAAACTTTCAAATATTTTATAACGTAAGACCATACATAGTATAAGCTGGTTCACCAAGTCCTCCTACGTTGCGAGGTGACGCAATACTTGTACTCTTTGTCTAAAAACTTTCAAACATTTTATAACGTAAGACCATACATAATATAAGCTGGTTCACCAAGTCCTCCTAAGTTACGAGGTGACGCAATACTTGTATACTCTTTGTTTAATAACTTTCAAATATTTTATAACGTAAAACCAAAAATAATGAAAGCTGGTTCACCAAGTCCTCCTAAGTTGCGATGTGACGCAATACTTGTACTCTTTGTCTAAAAACTTTCAAATATTTTATAACGTAAGACCAACAATAATATAAGCTGGTTCACCAAGTCCTCCTAAGTTGCGATGTGACGCAATACTTGTACTCTTTGTCTAAAAACTTTCAAATATTTTATAACGTAAAACCAAAAATAATGAAAGCTGGTTCACCAAGTCCTCCTAAGTTGCGAGGTGACGCAATACTTGTACTCTTTGGGCCTGATTACGAGTGTCACTTCACGGTGAAAACCAAAAAGTGACACCGGTAATAAGGACGGTGAAAGTGATTCCCCTTTGATTAACCCACAACTTTTTCACCGTGGATTGGCAATGTGTCACCGTGATCGATTTTCACCGTGAAGTGACACTCATAATAAGGGCCTTTGTCTAAAAACTTTCAAACATTTTATAACGTAAGACCAAAAATAATATAAGCTGGTTCACCAAGTCCTCCTAAGTTACGAGGTGACGCAATACTTGTATACTCTTTGTCTAAAAACTTTCAAATATTTTATAACGTAAAACCAAAAATTATGAAAGCTGGTTCACCAAGTCCTCCTAAGTTGCGAGGTGACGCAATACTTGTACTCTTTGTCTAAAAACTTTCAAACATTTTATAACGTAAGACCATACATAGTATAAGCTGGTTCACCAAGTCCTCCTACGTTGCGAGGTGACGCAATACTTGTACTCTTTGTCTAAAAACTTTCAAACATTTTATAACGTAAGACCATACATAATATAAGCTGGTTCACCAAGTCCTCCTAAGTTGCGAGGTGACGCAATACTTGTATACTCTATGAATGAAAACTTTCAAATATTTTATAACGTAAAACCAAAAATAATGAAAGCTGGTTCACCAAGTCCTCCTAAGTTGCGAGGTGACGCAATACTTGTACTCTTTGTCTAAAAACTTTCAAACATTTTATAACGTAAGACCATACATAGTATAAGCTGGTTCACCAAGTCCTCCTACGTTGCGAGGTGACGCAATACTTGTACTCTTTGTCTAAAAACTTTCAAACATTTTATAACGTAAGACCATACATAATATAAGCTGGTTCACCAAGTCCTCCTAAGTTGCGAGGTGACGCAATACTTGTACTCTTTGTCTAAAAACTTTCAAATATGTTATAACGTAAGACCAAAAATAATATAAGCTGGTTCACCAAGTCCTCCTAAGTTACGAGGTGACGCAATACTTGTATACTCTTTGTCTAAAAACTTTCAAATATTTTATAACGTAAAACCAAAAATAATGAAAGCTGGTTCACCAAGTCCTCCTAAGTTGCGAGGTGACGCAATACTTGTACTCTTTGTCTAAAAACTTTCAAACATTTTATAACGTAAGACCATACATAGTATAAGCTGGTTCACCAAGTCCTCCTAAGTTACGAGGTGACGCAATACTTGTATACTCTTTGTCTAAAAACTTTCAAACATTTTATAACGTAAGACCATACATAGTATAAGCTGGTTCACCAAGTCCTCCTACGTTGCGAGGTGACGCAATACTTGTACTCTTTGTCTAAAAACTTTCAAATATTTTATAACGTAAGACCATACATAGTATAAGCTGGTTCACCAAGTCCTCCTACGTTGCGAGGTGACGCAATACTTGTACTCTTTGTCTAAAAACTTTCAAATATGTTATAACGTAAGACCAAAAATAATATAAGCTGGTTCACCAAGTCCTCCTAAGTTACGAGGTGACGCAATACTTGTATACTCTTTGTCTAAAAACTTTCAAACATTTTATAACGTAAGACCATACATAGTATAAGCTGGTTCACCAAGTCCTCCTACGTTGCGAGGTGACGCAATACTTGTACTCTTTGTCTAAAAACTTTCAAATATGTTATAACGTAAGACCAAAAATAATATAAGCTGGTTCACCAAGTCCTCCTAAGTTACGAGGTGACGCAATACTTGTATACTCTTTGTCTAAAAACTTTCAAATATTTTATAACGTAAAACCAAAAATAATGAAAGCTGGTTCACCAAGTCCTCCTAAGTTGCGAGGTGACGCAATACTTGTACTCTTTGTCTAAAAACTTTCAAACATTTTATAACGTAAGACCATACATAGTATAAGCTGGTTCACCAAGTCCTCCTACGTTGCGAGGTGACGCAATACTTGTACTCTTTGTCTAAAAACTTTCAAACATTTTATAACGTAAGACCATACATAATATAAGCTGGTTCACCAAGTCCTCCTAAGTTGCGAGGTGACGCAATACTTGTATACTCTATGAATGAAAACTTTCAAATATTTTATAACGTAAAACCAAAAATAATGAAAGCTGGTTCACCAAGTCCTCCTAAGTTGCGAGGTGACGCAATACTTGTACTCTTTGTCTAAAAACTTTCAAATATGTTATAACGTAAGACCAAAAATAATATAAGCTGGTTCACCAAGTCCTCCTAAGTTACGAGGTGACGCAATACTTGTATACTCTTTGTCTAAAAACTTTCAAATATTTTATAACGTAAAACCAAAAATAATGAAAGCTGGTTCACCAAGTCCTCCTAAGTTGCGAGGTGACGCAATACTTGTACTCTTTGTCTAAAAACTTTCAAACATTTTATAACGTAAGACCATACATAGTATAAGCTGGTTCACCAAGTCCTCCTACGTTGCGAGGTGACGCAATACTTGTACTCTTTGTCTAAAAACTTTCAAATATTTTATAACGTAAGACCATACATAGTATAAGCTGGTTCACCAAGTCCTCCTACGTTGCGAGGTGACGCAATACTTGTACTCTTTGTCTAAAATCTTTCAAACATTTTATAACGTAAGACCAAAAATAATATAAGCTGGTTCACCAAGTCCTCCTAAGTTACGAGGTGACGCAATACTTGTATACTCTATGAATGAAAACTTTCAAATATTTTATAACGTAAAACCAAAAATAATGAAAGCTGGTTCACCAAGTCCTCCTAAGTTGCGAGGTGACGCAATACTTGTACTCTTTGTCTAAAAACTTTCAAATATGTTATAACGTAAGACCAAAAATAATATAAGCTGGTTCACCAAGTCCTCCTAAGTTACGAGGTGACGCAATACTTGTATACTCTTTGTCTAAAAACTTTCAAATATTTTATAACGTAAAACCAAAAATAATGAAAGCTGGTTCACCAAGTCCTCCTAAGTTGCGAGGTGACGCAATACTTGTACTCTTTGTCTAAAAACTTTCAAACATTTTATAACGTAAGGCCATACATAGTATAAGCTGGTTCACCAAGTCCTCCTACGTTGCGAGGTGACGCAATACTTGTACTCTTTGTCTAAAAACTTTCAAACATTTTATAACGTAAAACCAAAAATAATGAAAGCTAGTTCACCAAGTCCTCCTAAGTTGCGAGGTGACGCAATACTTGTACTCTTTGTCTAAAAACTTTCAAATATTTTATAACGTAAAACCAAAAATAATATAAGCTGGTTCACCAAGTCCTCCTAAGTTACGAGGTGACGCAATACTTGTATACTCTATGAATGAAAACTTTCAAACATTTTATAACGTAAGACCAAAAATTATGAAAGCTGGTTCACCAAGTCCTCCTAAGCTACGAGGTGACGCAATACTTGTACTCTTTGTCTGAAAACTTTCAAATATTTTATAACGTAAGACCATACATAGTATTAGCTGGTTCACCAAGTCCTCCTACGTTACGAGGTGACGCAATACTTGTATACTCTTTGTCTAAAAACTTTCAAATATTTTATAACGTAAAACCAAAAATAATGAAAGCTGGTTCACCAAGTCCTCCTAAGTTGCGAGGTGACGCAATACTTGTACTCTTTGGGCCTGATTACGAGTGTCACTTCACGGTGAAAACCAAAAAGTGACACCGGTAATAAGGACGGTGAAAGTGATTCCCCTTTGATTAACCCACAACTTTTTCACCGTGGATTGGCAATGTGTCACCGTGATCGATTTTCACCGTGAAGTGACACTCATAATAAGGGCCTTTGTCTAAAAACTTTCAAACATTTTATAACGTAAGACCAAAAATAATATAAGCTGGTTCACCAAGTCCTCCTAAGTTACGAGGTGACGCAATACTTGTATACTCTTTGTCTAAAAACTTTCAAATATTTTATAACGTAAAACCAAAAATTATGAAAGCTGGTTCACCAAGTCCTCCTAAGTTGCGAGGTGACGCAATACTTGTACTCTTTGTCTAAAAACTTTCAAACATTTTATAACGTAAGACCAAAAATTATGAAAGCTGGTTCACCAAGTCCTCCTAAGCTACGAGGTGACGCAATACTTGTACTCTTTGTCTAAAAACTTTCAAACATTTTATAACGTAAGACCATACATAGTATAAGCTGGTTCACCAAGTCCTCCTACGTTGCGAGGTGACGCAATACTTGTACTCTTTGTCTAAAAACTTTCAAACATTTTATAACGTAAGACCATACATAATATAAGCTGGTTCACCAAGTCCTCCTAAGTTGCGAGGTGACGCCATACTTGTATACTCTATGAATGAAAACTTTCAAATATTTTATAACGTAAAACCAAAAATAATGAAAGCTGGTTCACCAAGTCCTCCTAAGTTGCGAGGTGACGCAATACTTGTACTCTTTGTCTAAAAACTTTCAAATATGTTATAACGTAAGACCAAAAATAATATAAGCTGGTTCACCAAGTCCTCCTAAGTTACGAGGTGACGCAATACTTGTATACTCTTTGTCTAAAAACTTTCAAATATTTTATAACGTAAAACCAAAAATAATGAAAGCTGGTTCACCAAGTCCTCCTAAGTTGCAAGGTGACGCAATACTTGTACTCTTTGTCTAAAAACTTTCAAACATTTTATAACGTAAGACCAAAAATTATGAAAGCTGGTTCACCAAGTCCTCCTAAGCTACGAGGTGACGCAATACTTGTATACTCTATGAATGAAAACTTTCAAATATTTTATAACGTAAAACCAAAAATAATGAAAGCTGGTTCACCAAGTCCTCCTAAGTTGCGAGGTGACGCAATACTTGTACTCTTTGTCTAAAAACTTTCAAATATTTTATAACGTAAAACCAAAAATAATATAAGCTGGTTCACCAAGTCCTCCTAAGTTACGAGGTGACGCAATACTTGTATACTCTATGAATGAAAACTTTCAAACATTTTATAACGTAAGACCAAAAATTATGAAAGCTGGTTCACCAAGTCCTCCTAAGCTACGAGGTGACGCAATACTTGTACTCTTTGTCTGAAAACTTTCAAATATTTTATAACGTAAGACCATACATAGTATTAGCTGGTTCACCAAGTCCTCCTACGTTACGAGGTGACGCAATACTTGTATACTCTTTGTCTAAAAACTTTCAAATATTTTATAACGTAAAACCAAAAATAATGAAAGCTGGTTCACCAAGTCCTCCTAAGTTGCGAGGTGACGCAATACTTGTACTCTTTGTCTAAAAACTTTCAAACATTTTATAACGTAAGACCAAAAATTATGAAAGCTGGTTCACCAAGTCCTCCTAAGCTACGAGGTGACGCAATACTTGTACTCTTTGTCTAAAAACTTTCAAACATTTTATAACGTAAGACCATACATAGTATAAGCTGGTTCACCAAGTCCTCCTACGTTGCGAGGTGACGCAATACTTGTACTCTTTGTCTAAAAACTTTCAAATATTTTATAACGTAAAACCAAAAATAATATAAGCTGGTTCACCAAGTCCTCCTATGTTACGAGGTGACGCAATACTTGTATACTCTTTGTCTAAAAACTTTCAAATATTTTATAACGTAAAACCAAAAATAATAAAAGCTGGTTCACCAAGTCCTCCTAAGTTGCGAGGTGACGCAATACTTGTACTCTTTGTCTAAAAACTTTCAAACATTTTATAACGTAAGACCAAAAATTATGAAAGCTGGTTCACCAAGTCCTCCTAAGCTACGAGGTGACGCAATACTTGTACTCTTTGTCTAAAAACTTTCAAATATTTTATAACGTAAAACCAAAAATAATATAAGCTGGTTCACCAAGTCCTCCTAAGTTACGAGGTGACGCAATACTTGTATACTCTATGAATGAAAACTTTCAAACATTTTATAACGTAAGACCAAAAATTATGAAAGCTGGTTCACCAAGTCCTCCTAAGCTACGAGGTGACGCAATACTTGTACTCTTTGTCTGAAAACTTTCAAATATTTTATAACGTAAGACCATACATAGTATAAGCTGGTTCACCAAGTCCTCCTACGTTGCGAGGTGACGCAATACTTGTATACTCTTTGTCTAAAAACTTTCAAATATTTTATAACGTAAAACCAAAAATAATGAAAGCTGGTTCACCAAGTCCTCCTAAGTTGCGAGGTGACGCAATACTTGTACTCTTTGTCTAAAAACTTTCAAACATTTTATAACGTAAGACCAAAAATAATGAAAGCTGGTTCACCAAGTCCTCCTAAGCTACGAGGTGACGCAATACTTGTACTCTTTGTCTAAAAACTTTCAAACATTTTATAACGTAAGACCATACATAGTATAAGCTGGTTCACCAAGTCCTCCTACGTTGCGAGGTGACGCAATACTTGTACTCTGTCTAAAAACTTTCAAATATTTTATAACGTAAAACCAAAAATAATATAAGCTGGTTCACCAAGTCCTCCTAAGTTGCGAGGTGACGCAATACTTGTACTCTTTGTCTAAAAACTTTCGAACATTTTATAACGTAAGACCAAAAATTATGAAAGCTGGTTCACCAAGTCCTCCTAAGCTACGAGGTGACGCAATACTTGTACTCTTTGTCTGAAAACTTTCAAATATTTTATAACGTAAAACCAAAAATTATATAAGCTGGTTCACCAAGTCCTCCTAAGTTACGAGGTGACGCAATACTTGTTTACTCTTTGTCTAAAAACTTTCAAATATTTTATAACGTAAAACCAAAAATAATGAAAGCTGGTTCACCAAGTCCTCCTAAGTTGCGAGGTGACGCAATACTTGTACTCTTTGTCTAAAAACTTTCAAACATTTTATAACGTAAGACCAAAAATTATGAAAGCTGGTTCACCAAGTCCTCCTAAGCTACGAGGTGACGCAATACTTGTATACTCTATGAATGAAAACTTTCAAATATTTTATAACGTAAAACCAAAAATAATGAAAGCTGGTTCACCAAGTCCTCCTAAGTTACGAGGTTACGCAATACTTGTACTCTTTGTCTAAAAACTTTCAAACATTTTATAACGTAAGACCATACATAATATAAGCTGGTTCACCAAGTCCTCCTAAGTTGCGAGGTGACGCAATACTTGTACTCTTTGTCTAAAAACTTTCAAACATTTTATAACGTAAGACCAAAAATTATGAAAGCTGGTTCACCAAGTCCTCCTAAGCTACGAGGTGACGCAATACTTGTATACTCTATGAATGAAAACTTTCAAATATTTTATAACGTAAAACCAAAAATAATGAAAGCTGGTTCACCAAGTCCTCCTAAGTTGCGAGGTGACGCAATACTTGTATACTCTATGAATGAAAACTTTCAAATATTTTATAACGTAAAACCAAAAATAATATAAGCTGGTTCACCAAGTCCTCCTAAGTTACGAGGTGACGCAATACTTGTTTACTCTTTGTCTAAAAACTTTCAAATATTTTATAACGTAAAACCAAAAATAATGAAAGCTGGTTCACCAAGTCCTCCTAAGTTGCGAGGTGACGCAATACTTGTACTCTTTGTCTAAAAACTTTCAAACATTTTATAACGTAAGACCAAAAATTATGAAAGCTGGTTCACCAAGTCCTCCTAAGCTACGAGGTGACGCAATACTTGTATACTCTATGAATGAAAACTTTCAAATATTTTATAACGTAAAACCAAAAATAATGAAAGCTGGTTCACCAAGTCCTCCTAAGTTACGAGGTTACGCAATACTTGTACTCTTTGTCTAAAAACTTTCAAACATTTTATAACGTAAGACCATACATAATATAAGCTGGTTCACCAAGTCCTCCTAAGTTGCGAGTTGACGCAATACTTGTACTCTTTGTCTAAAAACTTTCAAACATTTTATAACGTAAGACCAAAAATTATGAAAGCTGGTTCACCAAGTCCTCCTAAGCTACGAGGTGACGCAATACTTGTATACTCTATGAATGAAAACTTTCAAATATTTTATAACGTAAAACCAAAAATAATATAAGCTGGTTCACCAAGTCCTCCTAAGTTACGAGGTGACGCAATACTTGTTTACTCTTTGTCTAAAAACTTTCAAATATTTTATAACGTAAAACCAAAAATAATGAAAGCTGGTTCACCAAGTCCTCCTAAGTTGCGAGGTGACGCAATACTTGTACTCTTTGTCTAAAAACTTTCAAACATTTTATAACGTAAGACCATACATAATATAAGCTGGTTCACCAAGTCCTCCTAAGTTGCGAGTTGACGCAATACTTGTACTCTTTGTCTAAAAACTTTCAAACATTTTATAACGTAAGACCAAAAATTATGAAAGCTGGTTCACCAAGTCCTCCTAAGCTACGAGGTGACGCAATACTTGTATACTCTATGAATGAAAACTTTCAAATATTTTATAACGTAAAACCAAAAATAATGAAAGCTGGTTCACCAAGTCCTCCTAAGTTACGAGGTTACGCAATACTTGTACTCTTTGTCTAAAAACTTTCAAACATTTTATAACGTAAGACCATACATAATATAAGCTGGTTCACCAAGTCC
Organism: Aedes albopictus; assembly: GCF_035046485.1. Lineage (NCBI taxonomy): Eukaryota > Metazoa > Arthropoda > Insecta > Diptera > Culicidae > Aedes > Aedes albopictus. The sequence goes on along the minus strand of NC_085137.1, from coordinate 454,211,475 downwards.
TCCTAAGTTGCGAGTTGACGCAATACTTGTACTCTTTGTCTAAAAACTTTCAAACATTTTATAACGTAAGACCAAAAATTATGAAAGCTGGTTCACCAAGTCCTCCTAAGCTACGAGGTGACGCAATACTTGTATACTCTATGAATGAAAACTTTCAAATATTTTATAACGTAAAACCAAAAATAATGAAAGCTGGTTCACCAAGTCCTCCTAAGTTACGAGGTTACGCAATACTTGTACTCTTTGTCTAAAAACTTTCAAACATTTTATAACGTAAGACCATACATAATATAAGCTGGTTCACCAAGTCCTCCTAAGTTGCGAGTTGACGCAATACTTGTACTCTTTGTCTAAAAACTTTCAAACATTTTATAACGTAAGACCAAAAATTATGAAAGCTGGTTCACCAAGTCCTCCTAAGCTACGAGGTGACGCAATACTTGTATACTCTATGAATGAAAACTTTCAAATATTTTATAACGTAAAACCAAAAATAATGAAAGCTGGTTCACCAAGTCCTCCTAAGTTACGAGGTTACGCAATACTTGTACTCTTTGTCTAAAAACTTTCAAACATTTTATAACGTAAGACCATACATAGTATAAGCTGGTTCACCAAGTCCTCCTACGTTGCGAGGTGACGCAATACTTGTACTCTTTGTCTAAAAACTTTCAAATATTTTATAACGTAAAACCAAAAATAATATAAGCTGGTTCACCAAGTCCTCCTAAGTTGCGAGGTGACGCAATACTTGTATACTCTATGAATAACAACTTTCAAATATTGTATTACGTAAAACCAAAATAATGGTTCACCAAGCCCAATGAGTTTTGAGGTGATGTGAAAACGCTTTATCTAGAATTTTGTTTGCTTTCAAAAACTTCGGTTGTTGTTCCAGAAGTTTCTAGTCATTTTTATTTTTACATGATTGCCCCCTGAAAACTGGAACCCGAGAGCTCTCGACGAGCAACAGAAATGGTGCATGAAAAGATGGGGATTGTGATATGAATTCTTAGCTGCTGATACGGAGTTGGAATTGTATTAGGTAATTTTATATTATTTTTTTAAATCCCACAAAATTTCTCTAAAAGTTTCAACTACAAAAATCACCTCTTTTCTCTTCGCTTCCGCTAGTGGTTGAACCATCACCAGTCGTCGGATGAACCGGTTTGCAGATGCCCACTTTTTTATTCAGATCCTTGGGCAATGTATCACGATCTTGGAACTGATGAATACCTTCTCCGGTGAGCCCGGAATGGTCCGAAACGGCCCACGATCAAAGCCTGGAGGAACGTTGCGGCGGAAACTCCTACATCAGTTCTGGGTCTCAGAAAAACTTCTTTACTAAGGACACTTTCGGTTGAACTTTGACCGCCCCTGCGTCAACTTTTCCAGCTCCTGGTTAGCTAAATCTTTCATTCCGATTCCTTGCAGTTTAAACTCCGGGAGGATCGACCTAAAAATAAAATTATAGGTAAATTAAGCTTTTTTGTCCATCAGAAATGACGATGCAAGACTTACCTGCTTTTCTCCTATGGAAATTTGATTCTTGCTGGTTTCCTCCAAGCCATCATTCGCAGGCCGTTCAATCCGGATCGTCTCAAACTTTGCGCTCTTTGGTAAATAGTTATGTGAACACATGATCCCACCGTCTCCAGCACCAGAACCCGTAAACTCCAACAAATTTCGTTCGTTTTAAATCCGATTTTTCACCTGAACTGAACATCAACTGAAACTCTGCGAAGCTCCATTCTTGGTGTCGACCTGCCATCAAACTATCGACTGAGAATTTGCTGCTTCATGAGGCAAGCATACTATGGAGAACTACCTAGCTATATCCAACATCATCTACAGCGAGGACAGATGCAGAGAGCTCGCGGTTTCATCATTCCAAGGCATACAACCTCGAGCGGGAAGAGTATACTGGTTTACGGACTCACCTGCTGGAACGGCTTACCTAATGATGTCAAGCTGAAACCAACATTAGCCACTTTTAAAGCATTAGTTAGAAATCTTGTTTAGTATTTTGTTCAGTATAGTCCTGCTTAAAATTCCATTACTTCATTAAATGATTTTAAACTTCATTTAAATGAAATAAACAAATTTTGTTTAGTTGTTTTTTTTTTTTGTTTTGTACGTTGTGGCTTTATTCTTTCCTACATGTAATTTTCCTTAAATCAGATTCCTTGACCTAAGATATAGTATTGTACTGATAGGTTACCGTTACGAATAAACAAACATACATACATACATACATACCTATTTACATTGTTGTTTATTGCTTCAGCAAAGTTACTACGAAGATGATGATGTTTGCGGTTTTCTGCGAGAAAGTGAAGGAGGGAAGATTTTTTCACTCATACTCCCTTAAGAAACCCCGTAGGAAGAAAGAGTGTTTCCTGGCTCATCAACCTCGTAGTCGCGCACAACTACTGTGATGGTGCTGATCTGCCAAATGAGTTGTCAATTTTTTTTCCAGCTGCTTTACCGTACTGCACCACTTTCGGAACAAAATGAAATATTTAATCATATGAACAACTTATTTTTATCAAAAATAATCACATATACTTTGTATTGTACAAAAATAAAATACAGTGATAGACATTCGTTTAGCCGAGACCAAAAAAAGTGTCAGGAAACTAATACAAAAGATTTTATTATAAAACTTTTTTATCGTAGTGATAGCACAGAGAACAGACGTTTAAGCTCGAACAAAAATACGTCGAAATCGTGTGTAAAGCATTTAAGTGTACCTCAACGCCACCAACGGAGACTGCCCCACATATAAAGTCGATTTGACCCCACGATGGCAGTGTTCATCGTTAAAATACACTAGCCCACAAAGCGACACGAGCGCCAAACGGCCAAAAACGGCGAGCACTGGAAACAAATATGACAACACAACAATGTAAGTGATGAGACGCTAGCGCCGCTCAACGGGAGCATAACCACATACTCTGAAATGACCGTTACAAAGTTTTACACAAGGTAGAAAGCGAAGATAGACGTCTGTTCTCTGTGGTGATAGTATATCTAGTACTGTTTTATAAAAATGTGATACATCACACTTACATATACACTGAAACAAAAACGAGGGTAAAAACCCTTCAAATGTCATGTTTTGCCTAGACATTCGTTTAGCCGAGGTAAATGAAAAATTGGTTTTCAATAGATTTTTTGCAATTTCGTGAGTATATTTCGAGCATATACTCCAAGGCATTTAGTTTATGACGTGTTAGCAAGATAATTGACCTTAAAAGTTTATTTAATTGTGAAATTCAGAGACATATTAAAAAAAAAATGTCCCCTTAAGGACAAGCGACGATAAACAAATTTATTTAAGAAAAATGATTTCTGTAAACACTCAAACGTAAGCTTGATTAGCAGTTTTGAAAATATGGCACAGAATTATTGTTAGAAATGTTCAAATTATTGCATAAAATGTTATGAAAAAATAAGTATATTGGTTTTCGGTTGTTTAAACTTTAAAATGGGATTGATAAAAACTAAAATATATAGTTCTGCATTGAAATAAAGACGTGTCCTAATGCCTGAGGAGTATACCTGTTTGATACTAGCATTACCAAATAAGTTAGAAGACTGCTAAGCGAAAGAACTGCAAGAAGTGTCAGAATTTTTGTACCCTGTTTATTTAAAAGCTGATGCTCATACAAAAATGCAAGATATGGTCAAACAATTGGCTTTTTTCATTCAATCTTAAGAAATATATTGTAAATGAGTCTCAGTTGTGAACAACCTTCATTTTGAACATGATTTATTTGAAAAGAATGTCTAAATTATGAAACAAGTTGTTCATGCTAGAAATTTGAATACTTTCGGTGCCATTCCTCGAAATGTGAGCCGTTCAATGTATGTTATTTCAGCCAGAATACAGTCTAGAAGATATTGGGATCTATTAGAAGACGTAATAGTAGTAAACGCTGTGATTTATGCAAGTGAAACCATCATATTTCATCAAAACAATACTTAAATACGTGATTTTTTGATGGTTTGCGTTATTTTTTTCTGTTAAAAACATTGTTTTTCGTAATTTTTCAACCTGCTTTGGCCATGAAACTTTCATTTGATTCTTTTGAAACACTTTCGATAAAAATAACTACATCAAATATCAATTTGGAAACATTTACAATATTATGACATATTTACATGAGATGCATGCAAAATTAATATGGCAACACTTCCAAAAACGATCTAATTCATGATTTAAAAGTCGATCTATAATGCAGGTCAGTATACAAAATGATTTTGTTGGATATTTTTCGAAATTTGTTAGTTTTCTATTATGGAATTCCAAAATTTGTACAATTCGGCTAAACGAATGTCTAGGCAAAAAATGACATTTGAAGGGTTTTTACCCTCGTTTTTGTTCCAGTGTATATATAAGTGTGATGTATCACATTTTTATAAAACAGTACTAGATATACTATCACTACGATAAAAAAGTTTTATCAGAAAATCTTTTGTATGAGTTTCCTGACACTTTTTTGAAAATTTTTTGGCCTCGGCTAAACGAATGTCTATCACTGTATACCTTTTAAGAAATGTACTGAAAACCGTTTCAAAAATGTCATTTAAAATTAAATCAGAAACAAAAATTCTTAAAATACTATGTTCCCTAATTTGGTGCAATAACTGTATTTCGCTATTCGCTATCGAGTCGCCATCTGTTGGAGTTTGATGGAACATTTTATTAGTTTCTAATAGTTTCCGATAGAGTAAAGGTAAATTTGAAGCGCCTCTGGCGGTGGAAAGTGTCGGAAACCGATGCAGGTAGTTCATTGGTATGATTTATTTTATTCTAAAACCAATAAATTGATAAACTCAACTTCTCCGGTACCGGTTCTACTTCCGTCGTACATGCCGGACGTTATATGGTTCCCTGCTGCAGATTCTTACTGAACCCATCAGCCGGGTCTTCTCCATCACTGCCGAACTCTTTGGTTGTACAGTTGTACACACCTTTCCCGATCGTACAGAACTACAACTTCCTTCTCGAGCGGCTTGAATCCTCATCTGGACATGTTCCGTTTCTTCGCCCACTTTCTTGTAGCAGTTTAGACAGAGCACTCCCACTTCGAGGGCACTTTCGCAAGATGTACAAATGCGCAGATGGGTCTTTGAGGTGAAAAGAATTCCAGTTTGCTTTAGCTTGACTGACCAATGACCACAGCATCCGTTGTGGGGAATCGACAGCCAGGAAGAATTTGTACGAACCGATTAAGATCGAAACGCAAACCAGAACTCATCGTATATTGTGCTTTTATGAGGATCAAGCTGAAGGTTTTAACGCATTTTCTAGGAATTTTACGGTGGTAGCCTTCGAAGCCTGATAATTTGGAGCTGACTGCATGCAGGTCTATTTACTTTTCTCCGAAATAATCTATTTTAATGGATGAGACCGACTGCTACGACTTTATTTGGACTTTGGTTCGGTTCCATTTTTTGTCAAAAACATTGAACTTCCTTATGTCTGGAAATAATGTACAACAAAGATAATTATTGACGGTAACAACACTTTTACTTCATTAAACCACTGATTAATAGTGATTTGGCTAGTGAAAAACTTGGCGCATAGGCAATCGGCGCGCAAATTGTGCGCTGGTGTGCGGATTTGAGTTAATCGTCGCAAAGTACCCAACACACATTATACCCTGGCGCGCAACCTAGAGGTCGAAAAGAAACTGGTCGAAATGCTAAAAATTCTCGAGAAGCTCAATATAACTCAGCGCGTCAAGGAAAATTTTCAATGAAAAAAGGCCGCCCTGATAAAAAAAATATATCATAAAAGGCGATACATTTTATTGATACAACACTAAATTTTCCGGGGGGAGCGACTCTAGTTTTGCCAAGCCGAAAAACCCCAAAAAAGTCGAAAAAAGACTAAAACAAAAACGATAAAACTTGCAAAACTTTTACGGGTTTTAGCGGGTTTTTTGGTCTTTTTAGGCTTTTTGAGGTTTTTTGGCTTGGCAGAACTAGTGTCGCTCCTCCTGAAATTTTCTAAGATTATTCACCATTAAACGTATTGTTATTTGCACAGCACACTCACCATCACCACTATTGTTTTATATTATTCGGTGAATTGTAAATGGCACTTTTACAATCACAAATGGTGGTAGTTATGATGATGATGATGATGATTGAGTGCCCATCATCAGCGCAAGGATTACCTATAGCTGCAGATCTGCAGTCATACCGGAAGGAAATGATCTACCTGATGGTTTGTTGTAGCAGGGTAAGCTAAATTCACTGGAAACCTTCGGAAGACAACACGATGGTTGTTATCTCGTGACAAAGTCTGGCTACCCCACGAACATTTGCCCAGAACCAGTTCATTTAGCTTCCTTAGGCTACCCCTCCCAAAATCCCAAGTTTTATGTAATTTAAATATAATTTATTATATAGTTGACCAATTACCTGGTTTTACCAAAATAATAAATATTGTTATTAGGATATATTGAATTTTAATTGACCATCATTACAATTACATCTTTATTTACCTGAACAGGGCTGAAACAAATCATTATTATATTAAAGGTAAAATTTAACAAATAACACTGAAACAAATGGTGTATTAGTAATGAAAAAACAAAATAATAAAATAAAACAAAACTCAAAAAAGTAAGCCAAGTATTGATCTTATCCAGCTTTTTACGTTGGCTTTAAAATTGCCAGGGGTGATTCGAATTTGACAATTCTTGCCGACAGGTTTTATAGTTTGATATCAGTAGCCAGAGAATCAATTTTGTTGATTTTACTGTCAAAAATTTTAACTTAAAGTGCGTAAGGACTAGAAATTTTTTGTGAATCAGGTTTCATGTATTTATTGGTTTTATTTTTTGTTAATTTACTTGCTTTTTATGTTTTTTAGGCACCTGGGGTGAACTGTATGTTAGTTGATTAATCAATGGAATACAGTAAAACGGATTGAACTTCATCATAGCGCAAATCGTTGGCTAGATTGCTGAAATTGTAATGAACATTATATGGTGCAGAATGCACACATGCCTAGAATGATTTTTTTTATTTCATGCACTTATGGACTTTACCTTGCCTAAGATTTAGAATTTGTGTATTAGCTGAATTCTACAATTTTACGCCAGACATAATCTATATTACTAACAATATATGGCGCAGTTTTCAATAGGTCAATTGGATTTGTTCCAGGCTTTCTCTCGTTTAAATTGCTTGTTGCATTTCGTTCAATATTCAGGGGAGAGCCATGCACTCAAAGATGCACTACATGTGTAATAACGACAGAAGTTGAAAAAGGCCAAAACATGGCGGATATTATTTTAAGATGATATTCAAAATACTAGCATATCTAGCATGGGATGAGGATTTCGAATAAAATATTGTGAACAGACTAGCTTAAAAATCGTTGCCTGCAACACAATGAACTAAATTTCACCAAAACTTGCGCTACGTCGTTGCATGAGTTTTACGCACTCCAACCATGAACCTTGGTTCGATGTCGGTCTGTTCATGATCCAGTTTATTTGTTTAGAGGAAATAGATTCATTTTTTGTAGAAGGTTCAGATGGAAATGGAAATGGTAACGATCAGTGCTTTAAACGTAAAAATCTGGTTAATATCGTCGTGGACCTCAGGCAAGTGGAGTACAGATTATATGTCAATTTGAAAACGATAAATGGCGTTTCCCAATTTGGAGGAGTAACCAATGCATGTGGTATTTTGTCCCAGCATATTCTATAAGGCAATCCATGAGACAGATGCGATCAGCTGATTTTTTTTGTTTACCATGTATTTTTGACATCCGATGATCGGGGTGACAGTTGAACACAAAGGAATTTGTTAAGCACCAACGACACTTGACGAAACTTTGTTAAGTTGTATTGTTCGTGCAGTTGAAAATCGGAATTTTTGACACGCGAAAATCGATTTTTCTCCTAAACCGTGTGTCGGACGCACGTCGGGCACAGTGCGCTGGATAGAGGGCCAGGTCCGCTGTCCAGCGCACTACGTCCGACGTTAGGTTTCACGTATGGATTTTGAGAAAATTCGATTGTCGGGTGTGGGGAAACTTCGGGTTTCAACCGCGACGACAATATTATCGTCGCACCACCAAATCGAAGTCGTCGCTAGATGCACATGCGAAGTTGCAGCTGCGAAGTAAATTTGAATCTATTTTTTCTGTTGCGCATCATTAAGCTAATTAAGAGCAACAATATGCACTAATCCAAATTGAGTTGCGACATTTCTAAGTAGGTTAAAAATCAATTTTCGCACGTTCGGTCACTTTGTATTTCGACCAAAAGCATAATACTCACACTGTGTTTACACTTTTGGCTGTCACCCCCATCGCGAAAAGTCGTCATGGATTGCCTTATTGTCACCTATCATTTACAGCTCTTCAACCACCAAGTCAACCACACTGGGAAAAAAATCTTCATTCCTTCTATGTGTCCGGGACATGGATTTTTGCAATGGTGGTAAACAAATGTTTTCCATTAGTGCGACTCATACTTTTGATGAGGCACCGTACAGCAGCGACTCATACAATTTAGAGCACATACTATTCATGCGCTAAATTGCCTGCGTAATCGGGTATTGGTTGCATATAATTTGGATGTGGTTTGGCACATGGATATTTGCCATTAAGTATGAGGCAATTTTCCTGAGTGTACTTTATATATGCCTTTACTAAAGCTTCCATCGTTGTAGACAGAAAAATACCCCTCAGTTAAAAAAAACTGTAGCACATTTTTAGAAACAGAACCATTCAAAACAAAAGAAAAACAAACCAAAATTTTCATTTCATTTTCATTGCTGCGTAGCACTTATATATTATCATGCTCAGATGTTGCTGTTTGAAAATTTATATACCGCATTTAGTTCACTACTGGACTGCGAACTGCGACATTATAAGTGCGAAAACGTAAATAAAAGTGCGCGATTGCATCAAATCAGGTTGATGTCTTCGGCGCACTATTTCTTCAATCTATGGGGAACAAGTGCTCTGAAGACACCGAGTTGATTTGATGCAATCGCGCACTTTTGTTAGCGTTTTCGCACTCGTGAAAACTAGTGCGATAGTCCAGTGGTAAACTAAATGCGCTATATTAAGTATATTTTTTTTGGGTTTCTGTTGACATGAAAACAATCAGATGCTGAGGGAACAAACATTATGTGGGGTATTGGTTTCCTTATTAAACATTAAACATAAGATTTTATAAAAGGAAGGATAAAAGCGCTGTTTGAATTGTCTCTTATTTATTGTATTTTTTTGGTAGAAGTAATCACGTATGAAAACAAAAAAAAAACAGATTCAACACAGACGAATTTATATTCGAGAGTAAGATAACTGATGCCATTCAGACCCCAGCACATTTTTTAGAGTTGCTGAAAACACAACTCAATAAGGCACGAGCTCAGTAAACGTTATCCAGGTGCAAAATACATGGTATCGTAGCACACAGCGTTAGCGCGTCCGAGTTTCATCGTGGTCCAGTTTCATCAGTCTAGGTTCAATTCCCGAAATACAATAAAAAACGTCAAAGTGAGAGTATCGGAACAGGTATGAGAAGATAAAAATAGATAGAAAAATGAAAAACATACTTTTTATCTTTTTTGACATGATGCATTAAGTATACATTCCATACGATTTGATTGCATTAGCTATATGGTACAAGCATTTTATATGCTTTAGCAATTACCACAGTAAAGCAAGCTTTAAATCAACAATAGTAGCGCCACTTTCGACTTTAAACCAACTTTAATGGTGCCTATATGACAAAACAACTTTATATCGCATGTCATATAATACACTATAAAGCGAAATTAATGCTCTATAGCCAGCGTCATAATTACTTGGGGAGTTCACTTGAAGGATTTTCTCGTGATTCCTTTCGGAAAGAACTTCTCTAGGAGTTTTTCTTCTTCTTGGCGTAACGTTCCGGCTTGTTTTTCAGAGTGTTCTACGAGCACTTTCACAGTTGTTAACTGAGATGTTCCTCTACTAATGACCATTTTGCATGTGTATATCGTGTGGCATACACTAAATACTCTATGGCCAAGAAGTCAAGAATTTTTTTTTTAAATGGCCAGACCCGTCACCCTCAGCATACCCACGCTTTTACAGCTGTGACTACAGGGGTACCAAGTTTTCCGGGAGTTCATCCCTGGATTTCTACCAGCGATTTTACAGCAGATATTCCTAGGACTTCTACTAGAGTTCCTCTATGGATTGTTCTTACGTTTCCACAAATTTTCTGCAAGAAGTTTCTCCCTGGGACCTTATCTAAATTTCTACCGCAGACTGGCTCGAGGATTCTGGGTGTTCCTTTTTGGATTTATTTAACAGTTGCTAGAAGTTTTTCTTTGAATATGTTCTGGAAAACCTACGAGAATCATTTCAAAAAATTTACAGACGATAAGTAAAACCTTACGAGAAACTCCCGAAAAAACCATTGAAGAAAACTAGTAAAAAATCCTCAGAAAAACTGAGGCATCTTGGATTTTTTTTTTGAGTAATCTCGGGACGAAATACTAGAAAAAATCCAGGAGGAAATTTGAAGATCTCTAAGCCAGAAAACTATCTAAAAGAGCTTCTGCAAAAGTATCACAAAAATCTTGGATGAACTGTTGAAAAGCCATCACGGGAAATCACTAATCCAACGAGAAGAAATTGTAGAAGGTACGGAAATCCCAGTGACGACCCTCAGAAATCCGAAAAAGAACACCTCAAAAATATTGGCATGAGTTCTAGGTGCAGAAGAACATCTGTATAAAATCTTGAACTCTTGAAAAAAATACAAGAAAAAAAACCTTTGACAAATTTAAGGAAGCACTCCGAGAGAAATCGCAGGAAACATCTGTGTAAAAGTGCAGAATAAATCAATTGAGGAATTTCAGTGGAAATTTAAGAAACGAGAATCTACAAGGAAGAATCTTGGATAGACCTTCGTGAGAAATTGTCCGAAGAGTTTTGGATAGATTTTGATGCCAATTTCTAAACAATTCTCTGAATGAATTCTCCGGATTGCCAAAAAAAAAACTGCTACTGGCATTTTTTTGGTAGCGTTCAGTACAGCGTCACGCAGTGATAAGTAAAAAATATGTTGTTATTAGAAGCCAAGAATTTCGGATAAGGAACTACCACAACCTAGTTTGGCATTTTACGAGATTTTATTATAAAATAAGAAGAACAAGTGGTACTTTTTAAATGGTTTTCTTACTTTTTTTCTGTTTACTTCCTACGACCTAGTAATTCTCTCAAATACCTTTTTTCATCAGATTCTGTTTTTAGCTCCTTTCTTTTCCCTCGACCAGTTTGTGTCTGCTTCCTGTTTTACCTGGACCGGGTTTTGTTGACTGACTTTTTGGATTCTCGTTTTCTACTGTTTATTTTGCTTTTGTTTCTTTTCGCTACAATTGGTACGTGAGAGAGGAATCTCAAGTGGAGTGACGCGTGGGTTCTGTTCCTGTGTTTAAACTCAGTGACGACGCTTTCACGCGGTGTGTCTACGATGTTTTTTTTTTCAATTGCCAGATGGGATAAAAAGAGGAAATCGGAAAAAAGTGCGATCCTAATCGGTCAGGGATCTGAGCTAGCTAGGGGCTTCCTACACGGGTTTGAGTTTCGGGGGTGTTTTCACTGTTCTCTATCCACACTGTTCTGCTTTGTTGCGCGCGCATAAGCTTCATCTTTCTTCCTTGCGGTTCTATAACACTATGATTAGAGAGTAATAATTATAATGTACTTTTTTCTTGTAATATCCTTATCAATAGTAATAATAATTTGGCGAAAGTGGGAAGTTTTTAGACTTCTCGGTTTGTTTTTTTTGTAGATTTTTAAATTTTTAAAATTACTTCTCTAGAACTAGGTTTCTATTTGTGATTCTTGTTCATTTATCTTCTTTTGAATTACTTTCCTTCGTCTAAGCGCTAAGATTATTTGTATTTTTGTGACAATATATTTGAGCTTACGTTTAGCGTTTCTGGGATCTGGGTCAATGGAAGGATGTCGGCCTTTTAGATCGGTACGTCCCTAACCTCTTCACCATTGAATCGCGGAAACTTCCGTTAAATTCTATTCTACGATTTGGAGAGCGTGTTGGTTTGTGATGCTTTTGGAATCGCAATTTCATTGATGCACTATCCGAGGAGTTCCTATAGAGCTGCGGCGGAGTGGTTTCCTAAATATATATACTTAATAACTCTGTTTGCATTTCAACTGGAAGAGTATCGTTTTAAAGCTTCTTCACTGTCCCGTTTGTTTTGTTATGTTGTTTTCTTGCAATACGGTGATGCCGAAAATGGAATAATTCGACTTTCGGATCCTTTGACTTGAATACTAAACAGCTTTGTTGGAGAGAACGATGGAAAACATGAGTCTGAGTTTTTTGTGTCTGATGTTTCTCGTTTTAATTGCGATTACGAGCCGTTCTCCAATGGTGATTTTTTTAGTCTAATTTGATAGAAACAAAGTATACAATTAGCTATGTACAGACGAAATCGCAACACATGAGTTCTACACGTTCGTTTCCAAGCTTTACGTGTTTTCATCAAACGGGTAAGCTTCAGCGATTTTTTTTGCAGTCTCAGATGAAACGAATATGGCCGAAATTGTTACCAATCGGCTCACTGGTGAAGATAAAGAGAAAGCATGATGTAATATGACGGTCCATCAAAACTCGATGGAGTAAGACCTTTATGGTTCTACTCGTGTTTAAAAAGTTTAATTCAGAAAGCAATAGTGAGTAAGCTCGATCAGTTCAATAAAAATGGCTCCTTGCTGATGCTGCAGCACTTTATTTGCGTGCACTATAGAGAGGACCTAATCATCGGAATCGGAGAATACGATTATCACTAGAATATATCTTCGTTATGTATGATTGGAAGTTTCTACTTCTACAGGAGAATAAAAAAAAACAGAAAAATATAACCAACCTAAAAACAAAACTCGAACTATCTGAATCGTCTTAAATCAAATATGGCCTGCGTGTTCTTAGAGAGACGCTTCTGGTTTGAAAACAATTAAATTCCCCTACATCTCTAGACGTTTAAACAAAGTGACGACAACGACGACGGTGTGTTTGTGTGAGTGTGTGTTTGTTTCGTATTTTGCGCGGTTGCATTTCCTATTGTTTGTCCTGCGACATCGTAATATTTCTATAAACCTAGGGTCTATCGATAACTAACTAGCACTAACTTGTCTAATGTTTTGGTTTTCTCTTGCCGTCTTTGAGCTGTTGGTGTGTGTTTTTTCTTTGTCAAAAGTCGATTTATATGTTCTGGAGGATATGGAGTAGAAAAAAGGGAGCTTCCAAAGCTTTCCATGCTTCAGAACACTGTTGTTATGATATACGAACGGTGTTATTTGCATCTCCATATAAACCCGTCATTTTCATTGTTACTGGGCTTCGTATGTCTAGTCATATGTGCGTACAAAAAGGTTCAATTAGAACAATTTACTAGTCTAGTACTGATGATCTCAAGAGGAGGACTTCTTCTATGAGAAATCAGTTGAAATACTGTTCAATCCAGAGCAACTCTGCGCAATCCTTGGACTATGGCAAGACAGATATAGCGAAAGTCACGCTCACCATTCCTCTGGCATTATTGCTCAATTTTCCGCATTACAGAGACGTTTCTGAATGGATTCTAACAAAGAGTGATATTCAGCATTGCTCAGAGTTGATCCGAGTTGCACAGTGTCTTGCCCCTAGATTTCCGTAAACAAAAACTGGACAAAAACCTTCAGAAACAATGAAAACTTGTACTTTTTAGAGACGTTTCTGAATAAATGTTTATAAAAAGATTTGCTACAAATTTATCAGAGTTGCTCCTGTTTACACAGTGTCTAGCCCCTGACCTGCAATCAGAAGGTGTTTCTGAAGGGCGCATTGTTGACAGTTTGTTTTTGTTTTCGCTAAGAAAATCCGGAAGTGACGATCGAACACGTGGAGAAGTTTTGCAGTGCTTCTAAGTAGAATTTAGAGTAGAACATCCACATTGAAGCTTACGTTGAAGAGCAGTTTTCATCTGGCAAAATATCTAATCAAATTGTTTCCTTCTTTCAGGTGTAAACTGCGATGGATTTTCTGAAACGCATCCGAAGAAATCCGCTTACAAAAGTCAGTCCTCTAGGATACAGAATGCAGAACTTAACTGGCGATTGTTTTCACTGGAACCAGTTAAGTGTAATGTTGACGTTGACACAATCTGTCAAGTGGTTATCGAGATGGCATCAAAACAAGACATGATCCAGCAAAAAATGTGTGTGCTGTTGTGGAAAATTCAACTGTGTCTCATGGATGGATCGGAAAACATCTTCCAAAGTTTGCATCATTCGACGGCGTTCCTGGCGGTAAATTTGTTCAAGGAAACCAAGAAAGTGGTAGTCAGGCAATTTCAGTAACCTAACGACAGTTGATCCGATAAAGGCAAGGAAGGTGTTAAATTTATTCAAGCGTCGCCCGAATCTCTCGTTCCGTGATATGGCCAAGAAGGCTAATGTTTCTACCTGCAAACGTGTCGAACTTCATGTTTACAAGGTAAGGAAGGCATGCAAGGCACAAATCTCCCAATAGTAGGAAAACGTGCCACCTAAGCCGACTTTTTGAAGAAAGGCACCTAACCGGAACGACAAACCAGAAATCTGTACCCGGGAGTGGTTGACGCAAATGAGGTTAGTCATGCCGGACAACAAAGAAAGGAGAACATGGAGAAAGTTGTTAAGTTCTTGGTTTGGCGTAGCAGAACAGGTCAACCCATTGTCGGTATAAGGCATTTTGGACCATCATGAGGGCCAAACTCCGCAAAACACTTAAGGTATTCGAGAAGAAGTTGGCTTTGAAGAAAAATTGCCCATGGCTAGTGTAATCAAACATCTCAAAAGCAAGAAGTCTGTAAACTGCACAGATTTCTGTCAAGCAATCTGTCTTACAAAGAAGATGTAACCTTCTATTTTCTCAATCACAACCATCCACTACCAAATAAAGCAGTACTAGAGCTGAAAACTCCTCCCCCCCTCCCCATCCAGTTTGCACGTAATTCGACAATCGACACTACCAACTACAGCGCTCCTCATTTTTGACAGCGTAACACATAACCTAAAACTATTCAATGTATAATGAACGTTACCATTAAAACGAAAAACTAAATCTTACAAACATAGAATGCCCTGATTGAGTTTGTTTGCTTCTTCCCTTCGTCCTACTTCGGCGTCTGCTGTTTTGTCTGAGTTACGTGTCCGCATCAGTTGCATTTGTGTGGGTGATGATTAAACATGTGTGCGAGCGCACCAGTGCCTACCTAACCTTAGAACTCTGATGTACTTCGATAATGACTGTAGTATAACTCATCTCCAAACTTATCCCTCCATAAGAGTAAACGATTAACATAAAAATATACGGTTTTTCCTTTGTGCGCAATTCGAGATTTGAACCGATATGACAACGCGCCGCCACGGACGTACTAGAATAAAAGAGATTAAACCTAGGTATAGTATAATATGAGTAGATTTCCGTTCCATTTTAACTGAGAAGTTTTTGCGCGGCTGCGTGCGGTCGTAGAACCTAATCTCTCGGAGCAGCTCACTCGGTGCAGTACTAGAAGAGCTATAGAGGTTGCTGAGTATTTGTGGCCCCTCTCTATGACTATCGAGACTGGTGATGGTGTTGACTGACTGGGCTGAGACGTTTCGTACAATTCGTACACACATACACCCGCCCTATTTTACCGTCTATATTGTAAATTTTGGAAATTGTACAACACCAAAATTCGTAAAGCTGCCAAAACAACGGAAAACAGATTCCTGTACGGACGTGTTTGTCTGCCTGCGCGTTTGTGTTTATGTTTGCTATAGCGTGAGCACATTGACTACCTACTAGCGAGTCCTTGGAGGGAAAAATCAGACTCGATTTTTATTTTCTGTGGGAATTATTAACATGTTTTGTAACTTTGTATGTTTGCTTTTGCTTCCCTTTGCTTGCGTCTATATTGATTCTGGTTAGTCGATAACTTTGGCTCCTTTTTGTTATTACGTGTTTTTGTAGCATTAGCTTTCGCTTCCATTTCGCGATCGCGATTTGTATTTCGTGTCGTAGTAGAATAATTTTAATATAAAATCATTCTGCAGAGTGTGTTTTTCGTGTGTTTGTGTGTTTCCTCTAAAACTAGAATCAAGGACAACGACGTGGACTGAGAACTTCAACTTCAATCTAGTACTGTAACACAGTTGCGATTGACACTGAGCAGTACTAGAATCAGAGCAATACTAACTTCACAAATCTTTTCATTTATTTCACATTATGACATTCAGAGATAATACATTATATATATGCGATTTTGAGCATTACCCTCGAGGAATTTCTACGGAAGAAATTTCCGAGGCACAAAAAAGAATTCTACAAACTTTATAAATTTTACCAAAAAACACTGACATCTCACTAAATTCTCGGTATGATGGTAACTGAAAAAAAATAACCTAATCGTAATAAAAAAACAATTTTGGAAGATTCTAAGGATGACTTTGTAACTTTTTCCGTTAGCTGTTTCTACAGGAACTACTTGTGTACCGCCAATACCGGTTTTCATTCTGGAAGGAACCGCTTGCAAACGGAATCGGGAAAACTTTCTGTGAGTATTCTGGGCTAGGTTGCCACCCTGTCTCCTAACTAGAGGAGTTTCGGTGAACCGAAAACCCCCTTCAAAACTATAAATCCTACCGTCTACGGCCACCACATTAGAAGAGAGATTGACCTCTTGTTGTCACGTTTTTGCTTCCGTCACAATCGAATATCATTGTTTGTTTCAGTGTGTCATGGTTGTCACAATCATCCTTGACGTACGTGCGTGCGTCGATTTCGCTCCGTGTCCTATCGGTGAGTGCGTTTACGAGAGAACAATGCGTATATCTACAACGGCAGATATGACGAACATTACTTAGATATAGGGAGAGAGCATGCGTAATTTCCACTGCAATGGCGGCGTTGTTGTAGGCCTCGATGCTACCATTCTAGCATCGGACTCGTTAATTCTTCTTTTCTTTCCTCTTAATCATCATCATCATTCATGGTTTTGTGCTACAACTTTGGTATCGATCCTGGATTAGTGGTTTCTTATGTTGTTTGTTGATTAATTTCCATTCGTTTCCTCCTCACTGGGAATCGTTTCCGACGCTTTCACCGCTCGTCTGCCTGCCCTATTGTTTGTTTCGCGAGTCGAAAGAAAAATGTAAACAAACGGACACGCGTGTGCAGAAAAAAGGGGTTGTTGTTGTATACGTGTCATACAAAATATGGCGGATGAACGGAACAAGCTTTGTCTGCTTAAATCTAATATGGCGCGAAACGGTTGTACGTTCCTCGATACATGGTTGCCTAAAAAAGATGAACAAATGTCAGTAAGTGAGAAGTACTAGAATGAAATCGTTAATCTTACTCCGTAACCGGGAACTGGTCCAATTCCGTGACCAAGGTACGGATCGGCGTATTCTCGTCCGTATCTGAAACAATTCAACACATTCAATCAGGATTTTTCTTACTGTGATCTAGTACTACACGATCGGTCGGAACTTACCCCGCAACGGTGGCGTAGCCTGCTACGGTCGGTTGTGCTGCCGCTGCAGCTCCGTAGGCGGCCCTAGCTGCCACGGCCGTGTAGGTCGCTGCATTGTATGCTTGCTGGGCTTGCGAGAGGGGTGTCTTGAGCAGAGGGGCTGCGGCCTGAAAATGAAAACAATGGGTTGGAAATGTTGAACGTTTTTTTTTTTGTGGTTTTAAATCTGGTTTCATTAGAAGAGTTGGATTCAGCATTCTTTAAGGTACTTGATTTCTGAGATTCCCCCCAGCAATTATTTCTTCCTGTGATGTGATTCCTCCAGCAATTCTTCCTACAGTTGTTCCAGAAATTTCTTCCAGCATTCCTCCAAAGTTTCTTCTGGGAATCCTTAGAGAACCCCTTTGAAATTTTTCGATGAATTTATTGATGATTCCTTCAGAAGCTCCCTCTGAGAATCTTGCATGAGTTGTTAGATTCCTAGAAAGGTTTTATCTGAGGCTAGCGGCCAGACAGATACAGTGACAGTAACTCTGTTATCGAAGTGTTGTTCGGCTGAAGACGGTATCCGTGTCTTTTACCCTCTAACCTACCGTCTATCCTACCATCTATCCTAACCCAAATCCTAACCTAGCACTCTACTCGCTACTCCACTCTCTATTCTACACTCTAGCATGACCTACTACTCTAATCCTTCATCCTACCCTCTTCCCTACCATCTACTCTAACGCTCTACTTTACTCTCTACCCTACCAGAGCAGAGGAAAAAATACTCAATAAAAGCATATTTTGATATGGAGATCAAAATGTGATATTGGTTTATTTGACATAAGAGTTAAAAGTACTGAACTGCCCCCATTCGCATAACAGTCCCATTTGCAAAAAGTAGGAATTGAGAAAACGGCATTTGAAGTTTGAAAACTTGTTTCCATATAAAACTTCGAAAAATCGCCAAAATTTGAAAAATATTTTGATCATCTCGAAACTTTCACAAATTGCTTTGCACATGAATATGTAACTGTAAAAAATATTACAACCACTACAAAGATGTTCAGTTTTGTGTTGCGTAACACAAAAATCCATGATGGGACTGTTATGCGGGTACTTTTGATATGGGACGCTCATAACTTGGTATTTTTTTCACATATTGACATAAAAAATCGTAATTTTTATTGTTGTTTTTGGAACTACATAAAAAATGATGACTATTCATAACGTTAACTCAAAAGTGATGAAAAGTCAAATGGGACTGTTATGCGAGTGGGGGCAGTGAAAATAATAGCTAAAATTTACTCCTCGACCAACATCAGCATATCATATTTAGCTCTTTTGAGAACTAACCAATAGTAGCGAGCTATTTGGTTGATCTTCAAATATCAAATTTTGCTATTAGTCAGAAGTTAAAAGAACATTTTTTTGCTATTTTTTGATAATCTGGGGGGTAGGGCATTTAAGCATTTAATCAGCCGTAGGGTATTGGTTCCCTTATTAAGCATGTGGCTCCCATTTTCATCCCACGAAAAACAAAGGATTGAAGCGCTGTGTGTTTTGTTTCTTATTTTTGTATTTTTTGTTAGAAGTGAGCACCCATGAAAACAAAAAGAACGGAGTCAATCGGTGCCGTAATCGCTTGTTTTCGAATAAGATGAAAATGGGAGCATGAGATTACTGATGGCACACATACCCTATATTGGGCCAAAACCTGCACTTAAGTAGCACTAATGGCACATATAGGGCAAATTAACATTTAATGACCTGCTGTTAAGGCGCATATAGTGCCGAATTAATGCCATTTTAACTGCTTTTTGGTTACCTGGGTCCTTTTGAAATCCCTTCAAACAAACCTCCAAGAATTCCTTCAAAGGTTTTTTTAAAAATCCTTTTCTAACATTTCTTAAGTTATACTAGCAAGAATTCTTCCAAGAATTATTCAAGAAGTTCTTTCAAGATTTGTTTAGAAAATATTCCAAGTATTCATTTAGGTAAATTCATCAAAAATAAAAATATCGTCAGGAGCTCCTTGGAAAAATACCTAAGGCAATCCTTGGAGTACTTTCTTAAGTTTTTTTTTCTGAAGTGCATCAAGGAATCGGACTTCGCAAGAGAAGGACTTTATTTTTTCATCCTTGCAGAAGTATATCAAAGAAAGCTCATAGAAATATTTAATTATATCGCTTGCAGAAATTGTGAAAGAAGTCTCTATTATTATTATGTATGTATTAAAGAATCTTTGCAAGGAATTGCTCAAAGAGCCAATGGAGAATTTTGTTTAGAATGTTTGGAGGAATTTCCTAAGAAATTTTTAAATGAACATGAAAAATCTTCGGGGGTATTCCTAAAGGAATTGTTTGTCTGATTTCTAAAATAACCGTCTAAGAATTTCCGGAACTAATTCCGAAGGAATTTGTAAAGAATTGCCGGAGGAATCGCGTGAGAAATTTCCCAAGGAAATTGTTTTAGGAATTTGTTAAGGAATTCCAGGGAATGTTAATGGAGTAATCCGTAGGAGATTAATAGTCGCAGAAATGCGTTAAAGAATACTTGGAAAAATACTTGATGGAATCGTTGGAAGATTTTTTTAAGAAGTTCTGTGAAGACAATCTGTGAGAAACCTTGCTAAATATTGCTGAAAGAATGATTAGATGAAGCAATGGAAAAAAATACTGCAGAAATAATTTAGTTTGTGAGGGATTCTCTGAAAGAAACTTGTTAAATTTCTTAGGGGAACTGCAGTAGGAATTTTCGCACGAAATCCTACATATGTGAAGTTCTAAACTAACCCTTAGAGGAATTTCTGAAGGCATTCTTGGAAGAGATCCTGTCACATTCGTCCGAGAACCATTCGCCCGAATGACAAACGCCAGGATTCTATTCGCCCGAAAGATCTTAAAAATAATTGAGTGTAGCAAATTAATCCTTGAATGTATTCCAGAAGAATGTACATTATAAGTCTCTGAATGAATGTATGGAGAAATTCTATCTTTCTATCTACTTTCTCTCTCACTCTCTCTCTCTCCTACATATACATCTCATGTATATTCGTATGTTCGTAGCGATCGCTAGAACCAGAAACGGATTGAAAAAAGCCGTTTCCCTTTCTACCAACTTTCATCACAGCACAGTGTCAATCTATCATATAACGCCTACAAGTTATGCAACCAAGCGGACTGTGCCGCTTCAAAGTAATCTTCGCCTGGCATCCTTGCACCAATGCATGATCCATGTGCCAAAAATATACATTTCCCACCAACACACCAACATCCGCTTGATCTTGTGCAGGCGCAGAGGATTCAAAGGCCTGATGTGGGCAAGCGATTGCAATCATCACTTCCCTTCCCTTCCCCATTGATTTGCAACCTGACGCAGCAGGCGCCATTGTCGCCTAAAAATACAAGACCACCAACGCTCACACACTGAAGATGCCTGTTAGTCCCAAGCAGCTATCTCATTGGTTCCTTGTGTGAGTGTAGCTGATCTGGAGATACTGGAGTAGCAACTGCAGACGGTCAATCAAGCTCAAGCTCAAGAATGTATGGAGAAATTCATGAATTACAGGAGGATTCTTCATGAAATTCCTACAGCAAATCTTGAATATAAAAAAGAATCCTAAGAGAAACATTAAAACTCGTCCCTGAAGGTATTCCTTGAGATATTCCTAATTGGATGCATCCGTGAAGCAGAATCCTTAGGAATAGTTTGGATGGAATTTTTGGGAGATTTTTTTTAAGGGAACCGTAAATAAATCCTAGAAGTCCTCGTGGGAACAACATGGAGAAATCCTTGCTTAGAATTTTTTAACAGGCGCTGTCCATAAACTACGTAGACTCATTTTTGGTCATCCCAGACCGACCCTCCCCCACCGTAGACTTTCGTCCATACATATTTGTTTAAATTTGTATGGACCATAGATTTTGGCTAGACCCCTCCTCCCCCTCTTCGAGTCTACGCAGTTTATGGACAGGCCCACATTTATTTTCGAAGGAGTTCTGTACACTTCTTTGAAAACAACTAAAAAAAATGAGGAATTCCTGATGGAATCCTTGCTATTATTCCTTGAACAACCTTGGTAAAATTTCTAAAGCAATCCTTGGTAAATTTCCCCGGTAGAAGTCCTTAGGAAACCATTGGAAGACTAAAGGAATACTTGAAAAAATGCTTCATGAAATTCTTGTAAGTATTGCTGAAAAGAATCCTGGGAAGGAATTCTGAAACAATATTGAGAAAGCAATATATTTTTTGGAAGTATTACTAAATGAATCATTAGAAAAATTGCAGAAGAAAACCTTGGAGGGATTCTGGGCGAAATTCCATAGGAATTAAAATGGAATCCTAAACGAAATTCCCAAGGAACTTCTTGGAAGAAGTTGCAAGACCTTCGAAGAATTCCTTATGAAATCCTTTAATCAAAAATTAATCTTTTAGAATCTTTTCAATTAAATCTTGGTGGAACTTTTCAAGATCATTATAAATCCTTGAAAGAATCCATGATTCTTCCTTCTAAAATTCTTTTCAAGATCTTTCGAGGAGCTTCTTCTGAGATTCCTCATTGTGAAAATCCGCCCCTCTGTACTTCCTCCAGGAGTTCATTCTGAGATTTTTCCTTTTGAGGTTTCTCCTTCTGAGAGTCCTCCAGTAGATGTTTCGGGCATTGCTCCAGAAGTTTATTAAAGGATTCCTTCAGCAACTTTTTTATGGGTTCCTGCCGGATTTTCTTTTTAGATTAATCAGGAGTTGCTTCTGGGATCCCAACAGATGTTCCTTCAGCTGTTACTTGATTTTCTTCTGGGATTGCTCAAGGAAATCTTTCCGAATTTTTTTTACCAGGAATTCATCCAAAATTTATCCGGGGTTTCTTCTGGGATTTCTGTAGGAGTTCTTTCTAAGATTTAGCCAGGAAACCATTTGTGCAAAAATTCTTTCCAGGGTTGCTTCACAAATTTCTCCCAAGATTTTTTCTAGGATTCCTTACGAAATTCCATCCGAAATACTTTCAGGGACTACTCCTTTTGAGGATTATTCTTTCCAAAATACGCCCTGGAGCGCTTCCTGGCAGTCCAGTTCTGGCAGTTCCCTGAGTCCTTTCTTAAGAAGTTGCTTCTGATATTTCTAGGTTTTTTTTTGTGAATTCCTCCCTTTGTGATTCCTCCAGGTGTTCATTCTGGGATTCCTCTTTTCAAAGATTTCTCCTTCTGAGATCCTTTCAGAAGCTCTTTCTGGGATTTCTCCAGAAGTTTCTTCTAGGATTCCTTAAGAATTTTTTTCGCGGATTTCATTTGGGATTTCTCCTGGATTTCCTTTTAGATTACCCATTTTTATTTATTTGGGATTCCTTCAAATGTTCCTTTATGTGTTCTCCCAGGGTTTCCTCTAGGAATTAATCTAAAATTCATCAGGGAGGTTCTTTTGAGATTTCTTTAAGAGTTCCTTCCTAGATTTCTCCAGGAAATTCTTCCGGGTATTAGACCTAGGGGCAAGACACTGAGCAATCCTGAGTAACACGTTTTGTTCGAATCCATTCAGACACGTCTCTACGAAGCGGGAAACAGGCAAGATTGCTCGAATTTTCACTGGTATCAGGCAACAATTCTGGAAAACCAGAGTGGTCCAGAGCTATCCAGAGGAATTCTAAGCAACACTTCGCGATAACAGAGTTACTCTCGCTGTATCTGTCTTGCCCCCAGGATTAGACAAAAAGTTCTTTCCAGGACAGAAATTACTTTCAAGATTCCTTCAGAAATTTCGTTCGGGATTCCTTTAGGCATTCCATCCGAGGTACCTCTTGGAGTTATTTCTGGGTCTGGAATTGAAGGAATCTCAAAATAAAACTGCTACAGGAATCCCTAAAAAAATCTTGGGGAAGTTCAGATGGGTGAGTCTCGGAAGGAATTTTCGGAACTCCTGTAGAAAATGCGGCAGAAATATGTTAAGGAATTCAATTAGAAGTTGCTGAAAAAATCTTTGATGGATTTGTTGGAAGAGGACATTTCTGAAGGAATCCTGATTGAAGCTCTGGAGAATCTCAAAAGCAGTCTCTGAAGAATCTAGAAGGAACTCCTAGAGGAATACTGGAATGAATTTTGGACTTGGGACAAGACACTGTGAAACCCGGAGCAACTCTGAGGAATGCTGAGTACCTCTTTATTGTTTGAAACCCTTCACAAACGTCTCTAAAACGCGGAAGATCAGGAGCAACTCTGAGGTGCGCTGAGTAAGTCTTTTGGTCGAAATCCATTCAGAAACGTCTTCAACAAGCGGGAAATGAGGCAGGACTGCATGACTACTGGAATCAGGTCACACTACGGAAAAACAGGAGTGACCTAGAGCAATCTAGTGGAATGCTGAGCAACACCCAGATAAAAGACTTACTCTCGCTCGTCTCGCCCTTAGATTCTGATGGACCCTGAAAAGAACTCTTGGAGGGATCTCAGATCTAGGGGCAAGACACCGTGAAATCCGGAGCAACTCTGAGCAATCCTGAGAAACTCTTTTTGTTCGAATCCATTCAGAAACGTCTATACGAAGCGGGAAATCGGGCAAGACTGCTCGAGTTTTCACTGGTATCAGGTAATCGGAGCGAGAATCGAACCCGCACCCCATGGCATGATACGGTTATATGCTTGGTGATACGAATCGCTCGTCCACGAGGATCCACGGTTATGGCAGACGGTAGGGTTTACGGCAGGGTAGAGGGTTATGATGAAGGTTAGGCTAGAGGGTAGTGTGGAGGGTTAGGGTACAGAGTAGAGTAGAGGGTAGGGTAGACAATAGGGTAGACGTTAGGATAGAGAGTAGGCTGAAGGGTAGGGTAGACGGTAGAGTAGATGGTTAGGATGAAAGGTAGGGTAGAGGGCTAGGATAGACAGTAGGATAGAGAGCAGGGTAGAGGGTCATGATAGATGATAGGGTAGAGGGTAGAGTAGACGTTAGGGAAGGGAGTAGAGTAGAGTGTTAGGATAAACGGTAAGGAAGAGGGTAGGATGAAGAGTAGGATACAGGGTAGGATGGGTAGGATGAAAGATTAGAGTAGAGTGTAAGGTAGAGGGTTAGCGTAGAGGGTAGATAGACGCAAGGATAGAGAGTAGGGTAGGGTAACTGGTAGAGTGTTAGAGTAAAGAGTAGAATTGAAAGTAGGGTAGAGGGTAGGATGAAGAAATTGAATGAGATGAAATTAGATTTCCCTAGCAGGAGAAAATAGCTGAAGAATAACAAATTCGGGTATTCTTTAAATAGGAACCCCTGCATAAGAGGTGGAATACCTAAAATAATAACCCGAGCAGGAGAAAACAGCTGTAGAATACCAAACTCAGGTATGCAAAATCCAATACCTACAACCTGAATATGGCATTGAAGAGCCTTGCATAAGAGGTAAAATACCTAACATAATAACTTAAGTGTTTCTAAAGAATATCTGGTGCACAACACAACACCAGATCTTGCAAAACCTCAAAAAAAAGTCGGTGATTTATTTTATACAAATAACGATTTTTCAATTATTCAATAATACCTCAAGCAGTCAATCCTCAATACCAAACCAATAACTTCACAATAGCAGAATAAGCAATTTTCAATACCACAATCACCAATTTATACCTTGTTTTGGTATGATACCTAACTTTAGTATGTTGCAGTTGTGTCAGTTTTTTGTTCCTGCTCGAGTACAATCTCCCAGCATTCCTCCAGATGGTCCCTCCGGAATTTCTGTGGGGATCCTTTCATGTATTCTAGTCTGAACTTAGAGATTCCTGTTTGAATTTTTAAATGATTTCTTCCGGGACTTCGTAAATGATCACTTTGAAGATTCCTACTGTGGATTCTTCAGAGATTTTTTCCTAAACGGAATATGAAAGAATATAGATTTCTACAGAGATTTCTCCAGGCAATCTTGTATGATTTTTTTTTAGGTATTCGTGCCGGAATTCCTAATGGGCTTCCTTAAAAAAATCGAGTGTTTCAGGAATTTCTGCAACAATTCCCTCTGTGATTCTTTAAGGAATTCCTGGTAAGCTTTCAGCCGAGCTTCTTGACGTGAATCCTCTAAGGATTCATTCATGCTTTAGAAAATCCCGGAAGGATTCCTAAAGGTATTCTCGCCAGCATTTCGTTAGGGATTCCTGCTGCAATCCCAGATTCATGGATTTCTTTTGGTATTTTTTCAAAGATTTCTGTTAAGATATGCTCAGGCTGGAAGAATCTTGGTGGAAATCTTTTAGATACACGTGACAGGATTCCTGCTCGTTTTCCTTCAAAGAATATTCGCTGGATTTTTTTTCCAGAGATTCCTTTCGGGATTCTTTCCGGGATTTCTTCAGTAATTGCTACTGGGATTTCTCTTCCGTGACTCTTTCAGGGATTCCGGCAGAGCTTCCAGTCTGGGCTCCTCTCAAAATTCTTCCAGATATTCCTTCCAGAATTCCTGTAGGGAATCCTCCCGGAATTTCTTCATGGATTTCTGGCATCAGAAAATCTATTGTATGGAAAATTTTAAATTTTATATGAAGCGTAACACTATTGTAGATTCCCTCGTACAATAGCATTACGTAGGTTATGAATAATCTTTGAGTGATTTCAACAGAGGAAGAAGGAGTATTAGAATAGAAATGCAATTGTCTGGGAATATGTGTTGGTTTCGTGTACATGAAAGTGTAGCTAATCCGCCTAGACTGGAGTAATTTACGGGTGGTCGGCCAATGGAGTTCAAGCTTACGCTCTGGTTTTGTCCTGATCATACTTAAACATGCCACATCGGACCACCCAAGCAGTAAAGAAAGATATGACTCGGGCAAGTTCTCCTTCTCCTGCACGGTGGTCCAACAGTGGTTAGTTTCTCTGAGGCAGTCAGTGAGTAGAGGTCACATATCGATGGCACTGACTTAATTAGCCGGATGAACCATTATTGTGTGATAATAAATATCATGAATTTATTGGGTGCGCATTAATTCGATTGTTCCGATATCGATTGGATGGCTAGCCAGTAAAAGTGGGGAAAAATCATAGTAATTTGCTTTTTTTTTGGTCGGTTACGCAATAATGACGAGCTTCGGAGACGCCGACCGATATCATCGTAGTTACTCAGTAGTGTCACGTTTGCAATAAATTTCATCGTTCTGACAGGCCACTCGGATATAAAATTAATTTCCTCTGTTTGGTTATGTGAACGCAGTTTTTTCTGCTGTTTTACTGCTTCTGATTAGGAACGCTGTATGACAACTGAAATTTATTCCATCCGTGATTCGCTTGTCGATTTTATGCTTCATTAACGAAAACATTGAATCGTATTAAACAGATTACGTTTTGTGCAAGTTTCGCGATGATTTTTTCTACGTTAAGTTGAACCAGAAAAAAAACTTTCTTGGGAATCTCGATTAAAACGTTCGATTTGCACACACCTTCGCTCCCAGCTGTCATCACGGGCGAGACCCTTTAGTGCAGTGGTGTTCAAATTTCCCACCTGATAAAAGTTTGATTCAGTTCTGAAATTTTATAAAAAAGTATTTTTTCACTGTGCAGTATGTGTAGTGCACATGTTGCAGAGCAGATGTAACGCCGATGTCCCTGGAAAGAACTACTTATCTCTAGTCGTGCATTGGGGTCATTACCACTCAGACAAGCAGCACGTACGCTGAGTATGTACCACGGAAGCGTGGTGGTGAGCGTCAACTAATACACGAAGAAGGTTAAATGCTTTGAAATAATACAGATAGACGATTTTTTTTCAGTAATTGGAGTTATTTGGCGTAAGTTGAAAACCACTGCTTCAGAGAGCTCGAAAGCTGGATATTTCACCCTTATTCGCGCGGGGTTTATGATTAATTCATGACATTCAAATTCAGTGCAGGTGCAGGGGAAGAAGAGATAAAGACAGCCAATCCATTTTTTTCCTAAACAGAAAGGTGCACCATAGTACTTTGGAGTGGTGCGGGGGTTCCATTGTGGGAGAAAGGTACAATCGACCTCCCTCGGCCCTCGATCACAGTTATACATGGCGGTCACGTGCTGGAATCGTTCCATTCAATTATGGCGATCCATTAGGGTAAAGGTTGTTCCTTCCTTGAAGCGCTCGACGAACGAAGGCGGTGTGCAAAGTGAAGAATGGAGACGCATGGTGCAATGTTTCCTCCAGGACAGGAGGTTAACCGCTGCGGCGTCCCTCGGTCGATGTTAATGAAAATTGATGTCTGAATGCGCAGTTCAACTCATTTTGTTGAAAAATTGGATCAGTGAAGGCATTGACCAAAGTGAGGAAAGTAGATTTAAGTTGAAAGAAAAGGGGCTTGAATGATGCAATCTGTACCTTTTTGCCTAGGCTAAAAGTGTTTCTCGAAACCTTCATAAAACTAAGAAATCTCGTCAGATTTTCAGATTTCCAAAGTGATTTTGAAGAGTAGATACTCGACAAAAAGTACCACACTGGATTCTTAAGATCTCAGTACAGCTACAAAGAAACCAATGCTCAAACATCTTGTTTAACTCGATCGAATTTTCATTAGTGTCAAACAGAGGTTATTTCTTGAGTTCTTTCCTTGAGAGTTTCTTTGGTCCGCATCGCACAGCGTCTTTTCTTTAGAGAAGATCCAAAAGGGTAACATGGAAGAAAATATCTTTTGAAAGATTTCTAGAAAAATGTATCGATCTACTCAAGCAAGTCGTGAATTAGTTTTTTCATAACATCTTAAACAATTCTTGGTTAAAAAAAAATAACAAAAACCAAAGTATTCCTTTTTTTAATTTTTTGCAAATTTGATGAAAAAACAAACAATTTCGGACAAATTTTCGGCATCAGAGAGAGAAAACTGCTACTTACATTCAGGATGGCCGGTTGGGCGGGTACCTCCGTCACCGGTTTGGCAGCCTGCAAAGAGAGCGAACAACAGAAAGAACCACATGACAAAAGGACACGTGTATAACTCATTTAAAAATTAATTCGATATGGAGATTAACGGCCAAAAAAGAAAATTGGTCAAAAATCGAACAACAGCACCCCCATCCCAACATCACTCGAAGGAAAACAAAAGGACAGGGTAAACGGAGAGGACGCCGGACCGAAAGGATAAAACGTGGATTAACTGATGTTTTCTGACTCGCCTCGAGGTGGGCTGCATCGGCCGGCCAACCACCGAGAAACAAAATTAAATTTATCGATTTTAAATTTGTAGCACTTTTGCCCTGTGGGAGCAGCCGCACCGCTTCCATTGTCATATTGGCGGTGGTTTCCCGAGACGAATCGGAATCAGTAATTCAGGAAAATTACCAAATTTTAAAAGAATTATGTTTTGAAAAAAACAGATTCTGATACTGAATACCTTGGTTTGATATCAGTTTGATATTTCATACAATAAACGAATTAAACAATTTCACATGATACTTGATATAATAAGCTCTACTTCGCTTTGAACGGAAAATTACAACAAATACAGAACGAAATATCAAAATTTGGTATTCAAATATCAAAAAATTCAATATGGTAAGTTTACCTTTTTTATTCTTTCAATACTGAAAAAAAATTTAAGAAACGAGTTTTTGAAGAAATAGCTGTTGTTAACTCAACCAACACATGATCAGCCCCAGTTATTGTGTCCCATGATAAGAATATCAAAATCAGTTCTCCCTATTTTCGACCCGGGTCATCAGGAACACTTCACACCCACGTGATAACGAACAATCACTGACTGTGACTGGGAGGAGGACACCGTCGTGATAATAACCACGAAATATTATTTTTTAAATAACGGCACTCTTTGGCCAGTGGTGATAAAAATCATAAAGACCCAATCAGATAAATGGCGGTCGAACAGAAACAGGGCCGAACAAGGGGATGAGGTGGACTGGACACTCTTGGACAGTGCATGAATAATGAATTATCGAGAGAGTTGCTGCTGCTGCAACAAACGTCGTTATCGAAAAATGTTGCCGTTGTTGTTGTTGGCGGTAACTGTTATTATCGCGATTTATAAAGGCCATTTTCGGCGATCTGTTGTGTTCTGCTCTTTGTGTTTTTTTTTTCATTTGTGTGATGGGATGCGGTTATTGATTGGGAAAATTGATGCAGGAAAACAGCTGGTTATGTGTAGGTTTGTCTCGTGCAATTAACTTATTACTGATAGGCTTAAAGCTCGATCAAAATAACGAAGAAAAATTGAAATTCGACATTCAATCATGTTTCATCTGGAGAAATTCGATATTGTATCAATACAAAGATGAACAACGAATAAAAACGGTTTTACTCAAGTGACCCAATAGTCTTATTGGTTGCTATGACAGATTTGAATGAAACTGTAGGTACCAGTTCGAATCCCATTCAAGGCATTTTTTTTCTATTATTCTAGAATGCTTAAGAAAAACATCGTTCTCACTAGGTGGATAAATCCATATGTTTTCTGCTCTGTGTCTGGCCGCCATCGCCTGAAAATTCTCGGAAGCAGTAAACATTAATTATTTATGAAAAAATAACGAGTTCTTTGAATGTACACCATTTCGATTACATACGAAGTTCAGTTGAATTGGTTTGTTTCGAAAACAAATTCAACGACCCTCTGACTATCTTTTTATTAGATTCTCTGATTTTTTAATTTTTTGTTCTGCTGATTTTCTAATTCCCTGAGTGAGTGACTGATTCTCAGTTTCTTTGATTTTTGATTCCCTGATTCTCTGACACTCTCTGATTATCTGAATCTCCTGATTTCTCCTGATTGAATCTCCTGATTCTCATAATGCTTATGATTCTCCAGATTCTCTGGATTCTCCTGACTTTCCTGATTCTCCTGATTCTCCTTATCCTCCAGATTCTCTAGATTCACTAGATTCTCCAGATTCTCCAGATTCTCCATACTCTCCCGATTCTCCAGATTCTCCTAATTGTCTCGATTCTCTAGATTTATTACATTCTCCAGATTCTCCAGACTCTCCAGATTCTCCACTTCCTCCAGATTCTCCAGATTCTCCAGATTCTCCAGATTCTCCAGATTCTCCAGACTCTCCAGATTCTCCAGACTCCCCAGATTCTCCACATTCTCCAGATTCTTTAGATTCTCCACATTCTTCAAATTCTCCAGATTCTCCCGATTCTCCAGATTCTACAGATTCTCCAGACTCTTCAGATTCTCCCGATTCTCCAGATTCTACAGATTCTCCAGATTCTTCAGATTCTTCAGATTCTTCAGATTCTTCAGATTCTTCAGATTCTCAAGATTCTCCAGAATCTCCAGATTTTCCAGATTTTCCAGATTTTCCAGATTTCCCAGATTCTCCAGATTTTCCAGATTCTCCAGATTCTCCAGATTCTCCAGATTCTCCAGATTCTCCAGATTCTCCGGATTCTCCAGATTCTCCAGATTCTCCAGATTCTCCAGATTCTCCAGATTCTCCAGATTCTCCAGATTCTCCAGATTCTCCAGATTCTCCAGATTCTCCAGATTCTCCAGATTCTCCAGATTCTCCAGATTCTCCAGATTCTCCAGATTCTCCAGATTCTCCAGATTCTCCAGATTCTCCAGATTCTCCAGATTCTCCAGATTCTCCAGATTCTCCAGATTCTCCAGATTCTCCAGATTCTCCAGATTCTCCAGATTCTCCAGATTCTCCAGATTCTCCAGATTCTCCAGATTCTCCAGATTCTCCAGATTCTCCAGATTCTCCAGATTCTCCAGATTCTCCAGATTCTCCAGATTCTCCAGATTCTCCAGATTCTCCAGATTCTCCAGATTCTCCAGATTCTCCAGATTCTCCAGATTCTCCAGATTCTCCAGATCCTCCAGATTCTCCAGATTCTAAAGATTCTCCAGATTCTCCAGATTCTCGAGATTCTCCAGATTCTCCAGATTCTGCAGATCCTCCAGATTCTCCAGATTCTCCAGATTCTCCAGATTCTCCAGATCCTCCAGATTCTCCAGATCCTCCAGATTCTCCAGATTCTCCAGATTCTCGAGATTCTCCAGATTCTCCAGATTCTCCAGATCCTCCAGATTCTCCAGATTCTCCAGATTCTCCAGATTCTCCAGATTCTCCAGATTCTCCAGATTTTCCAGATTCTCCAGATTTTCCAGATTCTCCAGATTTTCCAGATTCTCCAGATTCTCCAGATTCTCTGAATTCTCTGAATGCTCTGAATTCTCTGAATGCTCTGAATTCTCTGAATGCTCTGAATTCTCTGAATGCTCTGAATTCTCTGAATGCTCTGAATTCTCTGAATGCTCTGAATTCTCTGAATGCTCTGAATTCTCTGAATGCTCTGAATTCTCTGAATGCTCTGAATTCTCTGAATGCTCTGAATTCTCTGAATGCTCTGAATTCTCTGAATGCTCTGAATTCTCTGAATGCTCTGAATTCTCTGAATGCTCTGAATTCTCTGAATGCTCTGAATTCTCTGAATGCTCTGAATTCTCTGAATGCTCTGAATTCTCTGAATGCTCTGAATTCTCTGAATGCTCTGAATTCTCTGAATGCTCTGAATTCTCTGAATGCTCTGAATTCTCTGAATGCTCTGAATTCTCTGAATGCTCTGAATTCTCTGAATGCTCTGAATTCTCTGAATGCTCTGAATTCTCTGAATGCTCTGAATTCTCTGAATGCTCTGAATTCTCTGAATGCTCTGAATTCTCTGAATGCTCTGAATTCTCTGAATGCTCTGAATTCTCTGAATGCTCTGAATTCTCTGAATGCTCTGAATTCCCTGAATGCTCTGAATTCTCTGAATGCTCTGAATTCTCTGAATGCTCTGAATTCTCTGAATGCTCTGAATTCCCTGAATGCTCTGAATTCTCTGAATTCTCTGAATTCTCTGAATTCTCTGAATGCTCTGAATTCTCTGAATGCTCTGAATTCTCTGAATGCTCTGAATTCTCTGAATGCTCTGAATTCTCTGAATGCTCTGAATTCTCTGAATGCTCTGAATTCTCTGAATGCTCTGAATTCTCTGAATGCTCTGAATTCTCTGAATGCTCTGAATTCTCTGAATGCTCTGAATTCTCTGAATGCTCTGAATTCTCTGAATGCTCTGAATTCTCTGAATGCTCTGAATTCTCTGAATGCTCTGAATTCTCTGAATGCTCTGAATTCTCTGAATGCTCTGAATTCTCTGAATGCTCTGAATTCTCTGAATGCTCTGAATTCTCTGAATGCTCTGAATTCTCTGAATGCTCTGAATTCTCTGAATGCTCTGAATTCTCTGAATGCTCTGAATTCTCTGAATGCTCTGAATTCTCTGAATGCTCTGAATTCTCTGAATGCTCTGAATTCTCTGAATGCTCTGAATTCTCTGAATGCTCTGAATTCTCTGAATGCTCTGAATTCTCTGAATTCTCTGAATTCTCTGAATTCTCTGAATTCTCTGAATTCTCTGAATTCTCTGAATTCTCTGAATTCTCTGAATTCTCTGAATTCTCTGAATTCTCTGAATTCTCTGAATTCTCTGAATTCTCTGAATTCTCTGAATTCTCTGAATTCTCTGAATTCTCTGAATTCTCTGAATTCTCTGAATTCTCTGAATTCTCTGAATTCTCTGAATTCTCTGAATTCTCTGAATTCTCTGAATTCTCTGAATTCTCTGAATTCTCTGAATTCTCTGAATTCTCTGAATTCTCTGAATTCTCTGAATTCTCTGAATTCTCTGAATTCTCTGAATTCTCTGAATTCTCTGAATTCTCTGAATTCTCTGAATTCTCTGAATTCTCTGAATTCTCTGAATTCTCTGAATTCTCTGAATTCTCTGAATTCTCTGAATTCTCTGAATTCTCTGAATTCTCTGAATTCTCTGAATTCTCTGAATTCTCTGAATTCTCTGAATTCTCTGAATTCTCTGAATTCTCTGAATTCTCTGAATTCTCTGAATTCTCTGAATTCTCTGAATTCTCTGAATTCTCTGAATTCTCTGAATTCTCTGAATTCTCTGAATTCTCTGAATTCTCTGAATTCTCTGAATTCTCTGAATTCTCTGAATTCTCTGAATTCTCTGAATTCTCTGAATTCTCTGAATTCTCTGAATTCTCTGAATTCTCTGAATTCTCTGAATTCTCTGAATTCTCTGGTTCTCATTAGTTAAGGCTCAAGCGTCAACACGCTTAACGGAGCCGAGTCATAATTATGATAATAGTAATGATAATGATACATAGTTGTGACAATAGTGATAACATCGTTGGTATCAGGGCTTCTTCATCTATTTTTGCAACTGATTCACTGCTTTATTTTCAGATACAAAGAATGCCAACTAAAGCAAAAAAACCTAGCAACAGTTCGGCGGAATTAGTAATTGAAAATCACTCCTCTGTGTGTCGCAACAAAGCTACCATAAGTCCTGCAGCCCTCAAGCGCTTCTACCCGACAGATTTTTTTTGCCAAATTCACCGTACACCTAAACACATTCCCACGTGAATTTTTCATACAAATTCCACTATTTTTCTCTTGTTCTCCACTTCCACATTGCACGGCGTACGTGGTACGGGTTGGTAGTTGTTGTTCTGCATCACTGACCGCAGCATCACTAATAATGCGCCTACAACTGCATGAAATACGAATGAATCAGAACATAACATTGCACCTAACTGCTGCTACTAGGTACTGGTTTGGCGCCAGGATTTTAGAGGTGCGAAAAATCCTATTGCGGCGGCAGTGGTGGCGGTCAAATTGGACACCCACCCCGCCTCGTTTGCCGGTTTTTTGGCCAGCCTCTGGTTTTTTTTTTTTTTTCTGTGGCGTATGATAAATATTGAATTGCCAGCCGTATGAACAAATCATGGCATGGAAATTTGATTTATTTGTTTAACGGTTCAATTCAATTGAATGGAGTTTGCCTTAATTTGAATTCTAATTGATTGCATATTATTTTATGGGCGTGTATAGGCAAATGGAAGAATCAAACTTTTTTTCTTCTCTCACCGAAATACGAAGGGTTGAAGAGAAGTTGCTTCCTGTTATATTGTATACAGACGTTTCTCGAAGACTTCTAGACTGAATTTGCAATTGAGGTTAAGTATTGTTCCGGATAAGCTAATACTTGAAAGGAGTTTCTTTGAAGTGAAGATGTTAATGTCATATGCAAACTCTTCAAGTTGTTATAAAGTGCAGGTCTGTTGATCTGCAAGATATACCTTTGTAACTAAATATCTAAGCCAATCCATGCCAGTTTCAATCGCAATGCATTGTCTCACAGAAGAAACCCTTATTGTCAATAATGATGTAAGGACACCACTTCAAATGTGTTGACATCTGTTGCACTCCCGGCAATCATCTTCCCATCAACGAACGTCCTGACACAGTTGCTGACATTTTTACGACCTTCTGCACCCGTCCGTTCGTAACTCACCATTAGTGTCAATTTCCGTCATCATCACACGACAGTCAGTCAGCCAAGTCAGGAGGCCAAAAGGTGTGCATATCAATTTACCCCCCACTCCACGTATAGGAAAACTACTTTTCCCCCTTGATGTCGCGTCCTGTCAAGCCGCATCGTCCTGTGTGTTGTCACAATAAAGCAGCAATCACTCCAACCAATCAAACTGCCATTAAATCGGTATTTACACACGGCGGTGGTGGTGGTGATGGTGGCGCAGTCTAACGATTATGGATCCTGTTTGACAATGCCACTTTAGTCGCCGCGTCGCGTCGCAGTTAACCGTAGGATCCCCCCCTTTCAGTGTAGGGGGACATCGAAATATGAGTATATCCTGCAAAATTCTGTGTCCCCAGCCGGGCTGAGGGAGCCCCGCGAACATCAACTCGTACAAATAGTTTATACACACGATAGCTGATGCGTATGTCCCCCTTTGAACTTTGTCACGAAAGGATGAGGAATGGGGAAACTACAGGAGTGGGGGCTGAACATATCAAATTGACGGTATGGCACCTTCCACGACGTCAATTTGGAGTGGTTACAACGCGGTGGTATATTACAGTGACTAAGTTGTGTATGACTATAGGGTGTTGTATATCCCTTTCGGGACGGAGCACAAAAAATTAAAATCTCCATACGAATGTCACAACTTTGGCTCTCTAGAATTCCAAAATTTCCCAACAAAACAACAGTTCGACAATGATTTTTCATAAGGGCCTAACTGACTTAATCGATTTCCCTTCGTCGACACTCTCTTTCGCTAATAACTTGATCAAAACGGAAAAAAATCTTTATTATGTTTGTTTCTATAGCAAGATGTAGTCATCTCCTTCGCATTTCAATCAAAAAATTTTGTGAAAACTCAATACACATTGTGTAATAACACAAAAAGAGGATCGATGAAGAGAAACCGAAAATGTCAGTTAGGCCCTAATGAAGAATCAGTGTCGAGTTATTTTTCCTCATTAGCGTCCTTAAGCTTCAGGTATAGTTATGTTTCGAGGAACCAAACTTACTTAGAACTTCGACACAAGTTCCAGCAAGGCCCTGTTATCAACAGTCAAGTGTCAATAAAATAAACATGATTTCACGGAAAAAATTGGAAGTCTATGGCCGAGCAAAGGCGGATAACATAATGATAACATGTTCTGTTACCTGGTTATCATTCGATTGATAATTGTGTTTGTTATCATTTAGGTTGAAATAAGAGCCAACATAACAAAAATGTTAACTCAAATTTACTCCGCGAACACCAAAATGATAAGAAGTTTAGTTATCATTGAGTTCAAGTTGATAACTAATTGTGTTATACAATATTTTGTTCAACATTATATTTAGTTATCAACATGAAAAATACAGCTGATTGACAACTGGTTGTGTTATCAATTAGTTATCATTCATCGATCAAAATAGTAAAAATCAACTTTACCGACATCGTCACCTACTGAAAAAAGTTTCTTATAATTTACAATCAATGTTTTCAACTAATACGAACAGCCAAGGGCTGAAAGTCTCTTAAATAAAGACAAATCAATCAATCAATCAACTAATGCGCCCAGGTGGTCTCAAACCCTGATCGGTGATTGTCGGTCGCAGCCGAGAGCCCCTATACCAACGGGACTTATTGAGAGTCAGAGTAATAAAAGGCTATGCTTTCGTTCTACAGTCGCATTGAAGGTGAAAAGCGGAATCTATTTTTAGAATCGATCTACTCCAGACTCTCTGTTTTGGGAAAGCTGTAAAATATGCGTTTGGAAACAGATAACATATTTTATTATCATTTAGTACTTTTAAGTTACTAAGGCATAAATAATTAAATTTGTTATCATATGGTTATCATCAATTGAAAAGGATGATAACAAATACATCAAAATGATAACGCCAATAACACAGTTTATTATCAAAGTGATATCACTTAGTTATCCGTCTTTGCTACAATGTTTTTTAACCCGTTAACGCCCAAGGTGTCTCACAATTTAAATCTTCAAATAAATTTGTTATCAAAGGTCAAGTTCCAATAAAATAAGCCTGATTTGATGAAAAAAAATGGAAGTCTATGGTGTATTTCCAAAAAAAATCTTCATTGTAGGTCCTCAATATCTGATAATTTTCTCGAGTTCTACTTCAGCACAACTTCTACGCTATCGTTATATTCTGATCCGTATAGATAAAATGCAGCTCTCAACAAGTGAGAGAGATGATAACCACTCAAAAATAATAGAAAAATGACTTATAAATTGGGGCAGAAATATAATCCGATAAACGCCTAAAAGTATGCAATGCATGGTTCTTTTGATTTCATGTAGTTTCCACTGCAGTGTTCAACATTTCTCATTTATTTAACAAATCAAATACAGAGAGCTCACTATGTGTGGCATAAGCAAACGTTAAAATACTTTAGAAGTTAGATTTTATACAGATAATTATTTCTAATAAAGTAATTGAGTTTTTCCTTCAGTACCCCACAAACTCTCTTTACGTACTCACCATACGTAAACTTTTCAGAAGTTTTTTATATTTAAAAAAGAAAATCGTGTTAAGTACTGTTCCATTTAATTTGTCTCCTTTGACAGATACGTATTTCGACCTCAACTATATGGTAGTCTTCGGTGTCTCGTATTTATATTTAGGTATTCTACTAACACGCCCAGGTTCATCATCATTCCATGTTTTGATATAAAATTTCAACCTGATATACTCTACACGGCTTCTCCACTTATGTTTGTACTACTCCATGATTGTTTATTCGTGAACAATATGTGAATTTTATGGTGTTATTCTGGGCACTATCAAAGTTATCGAGAAGATAATGTGAAATCCCCGAAAGAATCCCGGGAGGCTATACAGAAGGAATTCTGAGAGTCATATCTGGTAGAGTTCTGAGAGAATCTCAACTGAAAGCTTGGTAGGAATTCCTGAAATAATCACAGAAGAAATCCCGGGAGGGATTGCTGTATAAATCCCGAACGAGAATCCCGGTTCATAGAAAGAATTCCATTAGGATTCTCTGAATATGTTTCGACAGAACACTTTGAAAGTATACTAAAATGAATCTATGAAGTAGGTAATTCCAGAAGAAATCCGTGAAAGAATGCTGGGTAAAATTTCTGAAAGAATCCTTTCAGGATTTTCTAAAGCAATTCTGGCAGAAATCCCTGAAGTTATTCCTGAAGGAATCCCGTAAAGAATACATACCTGATGTATTCCTTAGAGAGATCATGACACGAATGCCGGCCAGAAGCTGAGCAGGCATTCCTGCAAGAACCATAGAAGATGTCTCTATGATCTGTCTGAAAACAATCTCGGAAGAAACATATATTTTTTTCATTTTTTTTTGGGAGGGATCCCTTAAGGAATAACAGCAGGAATCATGGAAGGAATCTTTGAAGGAATTCCAGCACAAATCCCTGAAAGAATGCAGAAAAGAATAACTAACAGAATCCTTTCAGGATTTTCCAAAACAACGCCTGCAAAAATCCCTGAAGAGAACTCCGGAGCAATCCATACAGCAATCTCGGGAGCAACATCTGAAGGAATCTCGGGAATAAACCTGAGAAGATTCTCGAAAGGAATGCCAGAAGAAATCCTCAAAAGAACCTCAGCTCATCTAACCTCATCTCAATTCTTCACCCTATTCTCTAGCCTCTACCTTACTGTCTTCTTTGCCCTCTATTCCAACCCTCTATCCTACGCTCTATCACCACCTTCAACCCTACCATCAGCCCTACCCTCTAAACTATCCTCTACTATAACCACTGCTCTATCCTTTACCGTACCCTCTAGTCTATATTGTGCTTAATCGTACCGTCTACCCTACATGGGTGCCATCTTGGATATGGTCCGCCATCTTTGATTTCGAAATAGGGTCAAATATCGATTGATGACTTCTACTCATGAAGCCCGATCGATCGATACCCATATTGCATGGTATTATAGATCAAAATACCATTCCGTGGCTGCCATCTTGGATATGGTCCGCCATCTTGAATTTCAAAATGGCGTTGAATATTGATTTTTTACTTCTACTCATCAAGCCCGATCGATCGATACCCATATTGCATGGTATCATAGCTCAAACTACCATTCCGTGGCCGCCATCTTGGATATGGTCCGCCATCTTGGATTTCAAAATGGCGTAAAATATCGATTTTTTACTTCTACTCATCAAGCCCGATCGATCGATATCCATATTGCATGGTATTATGGATCAAACTGCCTTTTCATGGTCGCCATATTGGATATGGTCCGCCATCTTTGATTTCAAAATGGCGTCGGATATTCATTTTTGAGTTCTACTTGTGAAGCCCGATTGATAGATACCCATATTGCATAGTATCCGAAGCAGCATTATCATTAAAAAGCATATATTCTGGAGTTTTGACCGCCATCTTGGAACCTAAGCCGCCATCTTGAATTTAAATATCCTTGCTACCACCTCCACATCCTAAGGAATGTGTATACCAAATTTGATTGAAATTTCTTGACGCATTTCAGAGTTATGCCTATGTTCCGGCATACATATATACATACATACCTACATACATATAAACATACAAATAGACAAACATACAAGCATATAAACATATAATCATACATACATCGACTTTTGATTGATTAATTGACTTATTGACTTATTGACTTATTGATTAACAACTCTGCCGAAGAAATGAACTGTAAATTATTAACCATTGTCAAGATTTCAGGGAAATAACTTTTTTTTCGCATTGAAAATGATGCTCACAAATCGTGACAATATGCATTCTTTGCAGCATCGTTTACGCCACCTAGTGAACCAGTCACATACTATATTGTCCTCTATGAGCAAGGTATGGGTGTGGAGAACATCTTCTCTGAAGAAAGTATTCTAAAATTTTGCATAATTCTGGAGATATTCACATGCAAAGCACTGTCCTATTTATAGGACGCTGGGCGTTCGGGGCATCTGTCCTATAAATAGGACGCTGGGCGGATATGGGTTAACTGCAAATCCGCTAAGTGCAACAATATTGCAGTTATCGCACCGTCAAACTAAAATATCAAAAGCGATGCGATGTTTTTCCTATGCACTTTTTCTGCAATGCGATGTTTTCCGAATGCATATTGGCTGCATTCTGCAGCAACTGACAGTTTTTTGAAGTGTGTCAGTTGTTGCAGTTATTGAATTACATTCGGTAAGTTAAACGTAAACATGTTGCGAATGTCTACTGAATGTCCCTGACTTTGTGTTTCGTGCATTTGTACTGTTCCATTCTACTTTCTGTATCCCATTAGTTCCCAAAAGTGGGGCTCGATGTGAAAAATAAAATGAGCATTTGTAGGGTTCTGCCAACAGTGTCGCCCAAAGTGGGCACGATGTATTTGTAGTGTTCAGCATAACTTTATTTGTAACAGGTATAGTTCCAAAAATTTCCTCAATATAGGTCCTCAACATCTGATTTTTTTTTTCTAATAATAAGTTCTACTACAGCACAAATGTTATAGTATATTCTGATTCGTATAGATACAAGGCAACTCTAAAAGAGTGAAAGAAATGACAGCTACTCAAAAATAATAGAACACGGACTGTCAGATTACATTACGCCTTACTAGGGAAATGTCTGTCTCCCAAATTTATGTTATTTTCCGCTTGCGTGAGATTGGGTTTATTTGATCTTATAAAGCTTTTTTATTCAGTAACACTATGTGGAGAGTGTCTGGGTTCGATTGTCTCAGGTTTCCTAAGGAAGAATCTACTAATGACGATGCATATTTGTTTTATAAATTCTTGATAGCTGTTTGTAGCATATTTTCCCAAACTTGATACATGGTTCGTTACATTATCGAAGAATCTCCTACACCCCGATGGGGTTATCCTCGCAGATATCTAGAGAATATTAACTGCAGGAATTCAGTAGCTCACAAATTTCAAGAGATGTCCTAGTAAGAGGGATCCCAGAGGAAATTGCAGAAGAAATTCCAGTAGGAATCCATGTGAAAGAATCTAGGAGGAGTGCCAGCAGAAATCTTTGAAAGCGCAAAACATGATGAAAAATAGTAGTAACTGAAAAAATCTTTAAAGAGATTGTTGAAAGAATTCTGGAGAAATCTCTAAAATAATCCATGAAGAAATCCCAGGATAAACCAGGGAAGGAATCCCGAAAAGGGATTCCTGATGAAATCATTAGAAGAATCGCACAAGCATTCCCTGAGAAAACCCTGAGCGAAACCCTTAATGGAGATCCGTGACGAATCAATGAAAAAAGCGGGGAAATCTCTGAAGTATCGAGAGGAGTATTCTAAAAAATTCCAGGAGAAATATCTAAATGAATCCCAGGAAGAATCTTTCAAAAATCCCTGAAAAATAAACCTAAGAAGAATAGAGTAGAGTAAGGTGGGGCAATAGTTCGACCCTAGTTGAAAATTCAATATTTTTCAAAAAACTAAAGCAGATATAAATAAATGAATACCGTCTGGTTATTCTACCATCCATGAGCTAAAACTTTGCTTAACAAAGTTACGCCAAATGTCTTTTCAATTTTAGGTTACAACACTTTTTGTATGAGTGTGTCTTATTCGAACTTTTGCCCCACAACTGGGGCAAAAGTTCGAATCTAGTGTTTGTGGAATTTCGCTAGCCGTTGCACACTATTTTGACATTTTGGTAATTGGAATATCTGAAACCAATTAATATTTGATGTTGGAACTGGAATACACTTTAAAGTTCGATCTGGGTTTTACCCAAATCAGAGTTAAATTTACTATACCAAAAATTAGTAGTTTTCCGCCAAATTCAGATAAAACAAAAATTTTTTTCAACTTCGATCGAATTTTCTCACTAATTCCTTCATTTTTAGAGATAATATGTACATTTTGCAGAATTTTAGGTTTTTACCTAAAGTTGCCACATGACTCGAACTCTTGCCC
Organism: Aedes albopictus; assembly: GCF_035046485.1. Taxonomy (NCBI): domain Eukaryota; kingdom Metazoa; phylum Arthropoda; class Insecta; order Diptera; family Culicidae; genus Aedes; species Aedes albopictus. The sequence continues at coordinate 454,169,705 of NC_085137.1, read as the reverse complement.
CACAATTCGAACTTTTGCCCCACTATGTGTAAAATATGATTTCCAAATCTTTTTTGCAAAAAGTTATACATGCTAAAGCATCTTCAAAATATACCTAGTTACGCCCCAAAATAAAATATCGAATTCGATTTCATTACAATTCCATTCCATGCGTTGGAAGGACCATCGCATATTACAATTTTTTGATCAAAAACCAACAATTTGTCGTAACTTTTCGAAATATTTATCAATTTTCATAATTTTTGGAGTTCAAGACTTATTTTTAAAAAGGATTCGAACAACCTTGACACCCGAAAGAAATAATTTGAAATGTGCTCAAAAACTTCAAAAGAAACTCTTGCCCCACTCGAACTTTTGCCCCACTTTACTCTAAGGTGGGGCAAAAGTTCGACCCTAGTTGAAAATTCATTTTTTTTTCAAAAAATCGCAGCAGATAAAAATAAATTAATACCGTGTGGTGATTCTACCATCCATGAGCTAAAATTTTGCTGAACAAAGTTATGCCAAATGTCTTTTCAATTTTGAGTTACAACGCTTTTTGTATGTGTGCGTCTTATTCGAACTTTTGCCCCACCACTGGGGCAAAAGTTCGAATCTAGTATTGGTGGAATTTCGCTAACCGTAGCACAATATTTGGACACTTTAGTAATAGGAATACCTGAAATCAATTAATATTTGATGTTAGAACTGGACTACACTTTAAATTTCTGGATTTTACCCAAATCAGGGTTAAATTTATTACACCAAAAATTAGTAGTTTTCCGCCAAATTAAGATAAAACCAAATTTTTTTGCAACTTTGATCGAATTTTCTCATTAGTTCCACCAGTTTTAGAGATAATATGTACATTTTACAGAATTTTAGGTTTTTACCTAAAGATGCCACATGACTCGAACTCTTGCCCCACAATTCGAACTTTTGCCCCACTATGTGTGAAATATGATTTTCAAATCTATTTTGCAAAAAGTTATACATGCTAAGGAATCTTCAAAACATACCTAGTTACGCCCCAAAATAAAAGACCGCATTCGATTTCATTACAATTCCAATCCATGCGTTGGAAGGACCATCGCAAATTACAATTTTTTGATCAAAAACCAACATTTTGTCATAACTTTTCGAAATGTAGATCAATTTTCATAATTTTTGGAGTGGAAGACTCTTATTCAAAAAGCCTTCGAACAACCTTGACACCCGAAAGAAATAATTTGAATTGAGCTCAAAAACTTAAAAAGAAACTCTTGCCCTAGCTCTTGCCCCACTCGAACTTTTGCCCCACTTTACTCTAGATGAAATTATCCTAGGACGACTCAAGGAAGAAATCCTGGGAAGAATTCCTGAAGGATTGCGGAAAAGACCCGGTGGAATTACCTGAAGAAATCACTAAAAAAACTGAGAGAAATCCATGAAAAATATTAAAAGGATATTCTTACAAATCCCAGCTAAAATCCTGGGAGAGATCTCTGCATGAATCCTGGATAAACTCTGGAAGGAATCCCTGGAGAAATTCCTGAAGGAATCCCTATAGGATTCTATATAAATAAAGTACGAATCGCGGGATAAATCCGTGGAGGAATTCCGGATGGTATTGCGCATGATAAGCGGCAACAAAATCAGATCACCGTAGCATCCCCATGATAATCCCTGATGTCTATTGAAAGATTTTTGGGAGGATTTAGGTGAAGCCCATTCGATTAAAATCTATTTAAGAACCTCCATTTAGGTAACGTTAGCTACACGGAGTTTGATTGTGTTCAGTTGGAGTACTTAAGATTAGGGATGTGATTGGTTTACGGTTGTTCACGCACATAAGAGCGTCTGTACTGATCTGTCGGTATCTGATTAATCACTGGAGATCCAGAAATGATAACCACTGAATAGTACGCGGTCATTCTGAATATTTCGGATCATTATTGGTCGGAAGAATCGGGTCTGATTTACACGGAACTTAGTGGTCTGATTAACTACACAATTACTTAACTGAACATTAACACGGTAACGTGTATTTCTTTGACTGTAATACTTTACAACCGATGCGGGGCTTGTTACAGGTACGATTTGGACGGACACTTCGATACAAACCACTATATTGATACTATATACTGACAATGATACATTGATACTGGATTGGTCTAGAACATGGCTGGGGTTAAATACTGTTTGGCTGACTATTGAACTTTTTGGTGCATTGTATTGTGCGATGAATGCGCTTATGTACACAATCTATTATTACTGATGGTTACAACTGCTACATTGTTGCATTTTACTGAGCGTACAGACAAACTTTTCTAATGCGGTTCAAAATCTAACTTTAAGCCTAAACAACGGGAAAGAAGTAGCAAGTGGAGTGAAGGGGAGCTTAGGGCGTGTTCAGGAGTTAAAGATGAGAGGGGTTTTAACAATTTATGGTTCAATAAAAACTTTCTTGAGCATAAGTCATGAACTTGAACTGGTTTGAATGAAAGTCATGCTTAAACAGCCTCATACAACCAAGTGCTGTCAAGTAGTGAATTCAATGTTTATTTAAAAGAATCTCCAGGAGCTTCCTAGAGTCTACGGATCTACAAGCGTAATCAGTCAAGACGTTCCAAATCGCTTCTGACAGAAACCGCCTGAAACGATTATTTATTTATTCAACGTCTTCAACTAATACTAGCTGTACAGACTGGAGTATGATCTAATATAAACTATCAATCTAGACAATTACATCCCGAACGTTACCATATTCATACAGCATACAAAAATATTACAATACAATATTCAATATTCAAACAACATAAAAATGATACATGAATCCAGCACAACTACTTCAAATTACAAATGCGATAAACAGCTCTACAATTCACAAAACAAGTTACGGTTTCCACACGTTGCAGCGACGCTGACGAAACTCCCGAAATACAATACCAGTTGGCCATGTTGACGTCCGCAGAGCAACATCCTTCCATCTCCATTTCAAGACCACCTTGAATGAAATATAGTCTAATAGACTACAGTCCGATCGATTTGATACCAGCTTCACTATATCCACGCAATCTCCGGTTGTCGAACCCAGGCATCGATTAACCAACCTCTCAATATCATTCTCGCAGGTACCGTTGTCGATATTCGTCAATAGCAATGAAAAATAGCGATCATTTGGGACGGTTTGTCGGTTCTCTTTCGGTTCGGCGTGTTCTGTTTCAGTATCATCACGTTCTACAGCATCCTCAAATCTAGCATTTATTCCTCTCGCAGCCACAACGGGGGTTGAATGATGAAAAGCAGTCGACTGTGTTTCGTTCGTAGCGAGTCTTTGCAGAGTGTCCACGACCAAAGATACTTGCGATTTCAGTTCAGTTATTTCTGCATGAATAGAACTTGTATCGTCCGCTGATGGGGGCCTTTCCTTCGACTCTATCCATTCGTTAAATATCGGGGAACATTCGCCGCACATCCATAAAAGACCTCGTGATATAAATCGTAATGCTTCCCTACTTACACCAGCACATGCGGCGTGGAACGATCGCTTACACGGACCAGCACATATTATATACAGACCAAGCTCTGTGTATATGCAAATCGCGCACTTTTTGCATTTTACTATTTCTTCACAACTTGTTGATTTAGTTTCGGTCATCGTACAGCCAGAAAATCGCCAATTTCGATGATTTTTCACGGGAATACAATGAGGAGTGGTGCAATACAAATACGGAAAATGGTATCGATAATAATTTCGTCAAACTACTTCCAAAAACAGCGACAGATTTCGTAGCAGAAGAAAACGGTGACACATCAACAACTACGTATACATACGTATGATTATGAAATGCTTTGAGACGCCTCTGGTCCTCCCGAGGCTCACCTGAGAGCAGTGATCCAAAATACATTTTCAAAAACTTAAGGCTCTCTTAAACCCCTTTAAAACCCCTATAAGGCCCCTGAGCCCCTACGGAGTCCTCCAATACGCAGCTGAAACCCGCTGAAAATCATCTGAAACTTCCTGAAATGGCTCCGTAAAACTCTGCAACCGTTTTGGACCATCTGCAATGCACCTGAGATCCTCCTATGTCCCCGAAAACGCCTATGAAATTAACTGAAACTTACTGAAATGCCACTGAAAACCATCTGAAATCCCCTAGGACCCCATCCCAAGTCCGAAACCCCCGAAAACACCCCTGTAACGCCTCCAGAACCCCCTGAAAATCTCCTGAAACTTCCTGAAATGCCACCTCTGACCCCCTGTAACGCACGTGAGACCTTCCAAAACTTCCCGAAAACGGCTCTGAAGCCTCCTATAACACCTTTGGTTACCTCCCTCCTATCCTAAAATTCCTTTGATAGCCCGATGAAATTCCGAATGACGCCCCTTTGAATCTCCTAGTCACTCGGCCTTCTTGAACTTCTTTGCGACTTTGAAATCCATTTATGTAGATGATTAACTGAATCCATTTACCTAAAGGGAGGTTTGGGTGTATCTGAAACAATTCCAGAATAAATCAAACAAGGAGTCTCGGAAAGAATTCCGGAAGAAATCCCTTAAGGAATTCCGGAAAGATTCCTTGAAAGAATCCCTGAATGAATCTCGGGACGAATATCTTTGTGGACCTCGTGCCCGAGCGGTTAGTGACGTCAGTCCTTTGGGTGTCTCGTGAGCCTCGGAGTGTGGGTTCGATTCCCGCTATAGTCGGGGAAAACTTTTCTTCAAACGAAAAACTCTCCACTGGGCCACTGGGTTCTGTATGTGTTGTCCGTTGTCGAATGTTAGTAATGTTCAGTCTGTAGAGACCTCTAGGTCGAAGACGGTGTAATTGTCTTTTAAACCCCTTGAACCTCATCTCACGCTTGAACAAAACCCAGAAAACACACTGTAACGCCTCCAGAACCCCCTGAAATTCCTCTGAAACTTCCTAAAATGCCATCTCTGACTCCCGGTAAAGCACGCGAGACCCTCCGAAACCTCCAAAAATGAATCTGAAAGCCTCAGGCTGAAGTCGCTGAATGAATCTCGGGACGAATGACTAAAGAAATTCTTAGAGAAATCAACAAAGAAATCCCGGGAGGAATCAGTGATGTCCCGGGAGAAATACCTGGAGGAACCCCTGAAAGAAATCAGGAGGAATCCTTATAGAAATCCCTATATTTTTGGAGGAATATCTGAATGATTTCCAGAAGAAATCGGGAATAATCCGTGAAAGAATCTAGGAAGTAATCCCGGAATCAATTAAGGACAGACTTGTTAGAATCCCAACATAGCCGCCACAATGGCCGACTTTGTCACCTACTCGCGATTTCGAGGGCACAAATCTCTTCGTAAACAAAACCAGCGCACCTGATCTTCTTACTTTAGACTTATTACAAGTGAGCAAGAACAGAATAATAAAATACTTTGTTGTGTGAAGCTTGCTTCTTGAGATTTGTGCGTTTGAAGTTCTGATGCACTGTTAAAGCGGGATGTTAAGAAGTTTGTCCTTAAGGAATCCCGGCATTAAAGAATTCCTGAAGGAATTTCGGAAAAAAAATCTCTGAAGGAATATCGCAAAGAGTTGCTTATGAAATTTCAGAAAGAATTGCTTGGAGAAATCCTTAAAGGAATTTTAGGAGAAATTTCTAAAGAAAACCGAGAAGGATCAATGAATGCATCCAAGAAGGAATCCCAAGACAAAATACAGGAATAGTTTCATAAAAGAATCTTGGAAGAAATCAATGAAGGAATCCCGGGGAAAATCCTTGACGGAAACTCAGGGAAATTTCTAAGAAAATTTCTGGAGAAATCCTCAGAGAAATCATACGAGAAACCATTAAAGGAATCCCTGGAAATATCCAGGAGGAATTCATAAATAAATCTCGGTACAGGAATATCGGGAGGACCCCCAAAATAAATCCCAAAAGGAAACTCGAAAAAAAAATCAACGTAATCCAGGAAGGAATCCTGGTAGAAATCCTTGATGCAATCCCCGGAAAAATCCTCTAAAGATTTTCTAAATGAATCTTGAAACCTTAAAGAACGGTTAAAAATTGTATGACGAAACCCCTGGAGGCATCTACGAAGGAATTCTGGGAGGACTACCCAAAGGTCCGAAAGAAAAATGCTTGAAGGAATTCCGGGAGAAAACCCAGGAAGAATTCTAGCGAAATCCCTGATGAAACTCAGGAATAATACGTGAATGAACATCAATCTCAACCGCTAAGCGTTCGGTAAACATGTTCACCGAAAAAAATTAAAAGAAGTTCCGAATTTCGTTAAGTTCGACAGATAAGCGATAACATTTCACAGAAGTTCGGTTAAATTTCCTAATTTTACTGATTTTTGGTGTGTTTCGTGTCCGAGCGGTTAGCGGTTCCAACCGTTTAGCCGTATTGTAAGTCATGAAATGTGGGTTTGATTCCCACTAAAGTTTAAGAAAACTTTTCGTCAAACGAAAAATTCTTCATTGTGGCTTCATAAGCGCAAAAAGCGAATAAAGTTCTATTTACTAGTTACTTGGGAAAATTTGGATTGTGAAAAAAAGCAAATAAAAAACATGTGCGATAGTGGAATCGAGTTCAATTCTATGCCTTTAGAGGATGAAGATGGTCAAATAGCTCCATAGCTTGGAGGAAAAAGGCGCCCGTCTAGCGAAATGGAAGTCGTAGGTTCGATTCCCATCGGAGCACGTGTTTTTTCATTGTTGTGTACATGAATATCAAAGCATTTCCAACATTGTAAATTTTAAAGTTCAATAATATTTTTTGTTTTTTTTTAAATAACTCCTGAAATATTTTTTTAAATTTCTTTTGGATGGGTGAGATGCAAAAAAAACTGTACGTCTGTTTGAAAGCAAGTAATGTAATGAAGAGATCGCAAATAACTTTTTAATTGTTGGTTATATGTAGGAATAAAGAGGGCCCATATAGCTGAGGCGGTAAACGCACGGGTATTCAGCATGACCATGCTGAGGGTGACGGGTTCGATTCCCGGTCGGTCCAGGATCTTTTCGTAAAGGAAATTTCCTTGACTTCCTTGGGCATAGAGTATCTTCGTGCCTGCCACACGATATACGCATGCAAAATGGTCATTGGCATAGGAAGCTCTCAGTTAACGTTACGCCAAGAAGAGAGAGAGATGTAGGAATAAAATAAGAGCACCGTACACAAAAGTAAACGATTCCCTTTAATTAGTTTAATTATTTAATAAACTTTTTTTTTATTTTTGCCTCAGAGCTCTCTCCTGTAGAAATATGCATAGGAGCCACCGTATTTCGCGCCAATTCCAATTTAACGATGTCCCTTGGCTTTATGACTTTTTCTTCCTGGTTGCCACCCACTCCCAATCACCACACAGTATAGTTCACCAGGTTTTGTTGGGCACCCCGTGGGAACGTGTTCCTATTGTGTGACATCGAGAAGGGAAAAAAAAAATGTTATCAAGATTTCGACTGGGGTGAGGGCGAGCGACGTCCGATGGTGGAGGGAGGCGATACTATTCAGGGAGGGCTTCTGAAGGAAAAAGGATAGGAGCAGGACATGCAACGACATTGCCCCTGTGGGTGGATGATTAAGGCGAAGGGGGAGGGCTAATTTAACTGACTTAATCAAATAAAGACGGGGTACCCCCTTTTCAGAGGTTTTAATGTTTCCCCTCGCTGTTTGTATATTGCGTACCTCTTGGCAGGTACGTACACACTCGAGGTGTGTCATCAACGGACGGAGGAATGTTTCCCCTCATTAAGTGAATTAACGGGGCGGAATTTGTGTGTCATTGCTAATTTAAACATTTATGTTATGAGAGCTGTTATGAGATTGTGCTGAAAGTGACGTGGGACGTGCTTACGCACAGACGTACTTATGCTCGTGAAGCTTCGTGGAGGCGCCTGGTGACTCGTTATTTCAGCTGGAAACAATCAGCGCCGTTCACGGTAAACTCTGGATTTCGCTCTATACAAACCGCTCCTCCCGGAATAGCTTCAAACAACAGATTTGTCCAAAATTAGAAAACAATCTCGTTTAGCACAAATTGTCCCCTGTCATCTGGTACAATCCGATAGGAGGGCGCACAAACTTTGCGCCCGAATAGTACCGAAACCGGAGACATCGCATCGCCACTAACCGAGCCAATCTAGTCCGATCCAGTAGATTAAAAGCTTCTGTCGGAGAATGTGCCTCACTGGGAACAAAAGCTTGGAGGGCTTCATCTGAAATTGGTTTCGATTGTTACCGGTTGTTGGTTGGAGGAGGATTCGACATTCCTGAATTGCCCCGCCCGCCAGCCAGCATTAGGATCCAAAACGTCTCCCCGTGGTCTAGTTTTGGGCCGAGATTTATCAGCCGCTGTGCGCGCTTGGTCCGCAACTAGAAGGGTTAGGTATAATGTGGGCGTCGGATGCCGCCGCAGTGAGTTATGGATCTCGCGCGAATGTTATGTCACCGAATTGTAAGGATTCTGCGTCAACCACACCGACCGGACTCGGCAACGGAAGTTGGTTTCAATTTTTGAATGGATTGCGTTTTACCAGAATCGGCTGGTCGTAGAACACAATGATTGTAATCAACCGCGTTGCTGCCCGCGCGCTGTCAGGTTACCGTGGACATTGAGTAGCCTTGCAACCGTACGAGGGCTTCGCAGGTGGGGTGCCGTAACGATGTGCGGGCTCAAAATAGTTGGCAAATTGAATACCCGCCGTCGTGCAGTCAGTGTGAGTGGCTTCTATTTCCGGGCCGCGCGCGATGAGATGCTATCAATGTATACACAGGTATGCTGTGGTGCGTGTGTGTGGTGAAGCCGTAGCGATGGAAATCCTTGCCCGAGCCGAGGATGTGGTTCTGTTATTAATTAATTCCGTTGATTTGATTTAGCGGTAGGTAGCTGATACGGTGGTTTGTAAGGTATGCTCGGTTTTGGCTCGAAGGGCTTGAATAGATGTTTGTAGAATTGATTAAAGTGACTTAAAATAGTTTAATTCTGTAATTTCTAAGGCTAGCTTTTCTTTTACTGATTCAGATCATTTAGCATTCGGCAGTTTTAAAGTTTTTTTTTTATAAGGAAAATCGTTGGAGCACTGCGAGGCATTCCAGCTGTTAAAGCCTCTATTGAGCATTTTCTGTCCAAACTTCGTATGAATGTAATCAGTTTTGTACTTTTATATCCGCCCTCTTTTGCCCAAGAAACATTTTGATAACTAGTCTTGTAGAGGTTTTGAGGACCGTCATAAAACCAAATACCTTTTATTTTGGATGGTTTTAAAAATCTCTTTAAGTCTATTTGACCAAAAAACGGTACTTGGGTGAATTTCGACTACCACTCGTAATCTTCCTCAGTGTCAGTTATCCACTTCAGGGGGCGGAATTAAAAAGTACAAAACTGATTACACTCATTCGAAGAGGGTAGGGTAGGGCGGGGCAAGATGAGCACCCTAAGGATCACGTTGAGTTTGTTGAAAGTTAACACAATTTTTCAAAGTACTTCTCAGTAGTTCTTTTCTATATCATGTTTTCTACCACCCATAAACATGGCAGGGTTCAAAATTCACAATAAGGATGATTTCTTTGACTAAACAAAAAAGATGTTTTATGGTCAGTTCAAGCATACTGCGGGGCAAGACGAGCACCCCTACGGGGCAAGAAGAGCACATCATTAAAATCAAAATATTTTAACTATAAATTGGTCATACAGTGATTGATATAGTAAACCTTCTTTATAGCTATGGTATAACGTTCTAAAATTTTCAGTTTTTTTTCGATTAATAAAAAAAATGGCGGTTTTATAATACTTTGTACAAAGTGACCCGAAAAACAGTGAACGATTATTAAGTGGCTTATTTTCAGAAGTTAATGCAACCAAATAGTTACAGGGAGTACGTAAACCTATGTTCGGCACTATTGAATGGATTACAATAATATCAAAATATTTTGTATATTCCTATCAGGGGTGCTCATCTTGCCCCACTATAGGAAAAAACTAAAATTGAATAAATTTTATTGTTCGTTTCAAGAAAATATTTTCTAATGCAAGTTAAAATGCTTTGCAGTAAGCTAGTAATGTTAGCTGATAAGCAGAATTATGGTAAAAGTATGATTCTGACTTAAAAACCTTATTTTATTCTGATGATTTCTTATAACAAAATGCTAAAAATCCGTGCTGTAGACTAATTCGACGATATTTTCAAATTCATTCATTATGAGGTACCTTTTACCAGGTTTACAAACAGGATGAACTTTATTTTAACGGATCATGAAGTTGTTTGGGCAAAATTCATCATAAAAGTAGTAAAACAGAGGGGTGCTCATCTTGCCCCGGGTGGCCATCTTGCCCCGTCCTACCCTATTCTATTTAGAGGGATCAAAAAGTCGGTACAAGACGAAAAATAGCTATTTTTGACTTGATATTTCCATATTGAATGAGATTTTATTCATGCGTTAGATTTCGTGAATCATTTTCTTATGTAGCAGCCCTGCACAAACAACTACTTTTCCTTCCCTAACTTAAAAAGAAGCGTATGAAAAACCTATTTTTTAAGAAAAAAAAAAAAGACATTTGTAGCAAGCCTGGAATCCTGGGGGCAAATCTGGTCTGGGTTCAGAAAAGTTTCGAAGGGGTTAAGGCATTTCTGGGGATTTCAAAGAGTTCCAAAGGGATTTACGTTGGGTTGAGGAGTATGTAGGGAGCTTTAATGGATGTTTCAAGAGGTTTTCGGAAGAGTTCCAAACATTTCAAGACATTTCAGGTGGTTTAAGGGGATTTAGGCGAACTTTCAGCGAAATTCCAAGACATTTCCAAACGTTTCGAATAGTTTTTGGAAATTTCAGGGGGATTTGAAAGGTTTTTGGAAGGCGTTTTAAGACGTTTCATAGGGTATTCAGAGGAGTTTCAAGGCATTACAAGCTGTTGGAAGTGGTTTCCGGAAATTTCAGGAAGCTTTCTTGAAAGTTTGAGGAATGTTTCAGCGGCGCTTCAAAGCGTTTCTGGGAGTTTTAAGAGACTTTCAAGGGAGCTTTAGAGGCAGTTCCAAAGAAGTTTCAAAGGTGGTTTCAGAGGGTTTAGAAATGGACCTGAAGCCTTCTGATTATATACCCTTGAAAATCCCTGAGGGCCGTTTGGAATACCACCAAAATGACCCAAAAATCCCGAAAACAAAAAGAAGCCTCTCTGAATCCCTCTGATACTTCCTGAAGCCCCCTGAAACCCCTTGATACGCCCTGAAACTCCCTGGAACATCTCTACAAATTCCCTGGAAACCACCAGAATACCCCTGGAGCCCCCTAGAGCGTTCTTGAAACCCCTTGAGGCCCCTGAAACTCCCTTGAAAACCTCTGAAACGTCCCTTAAATCCTCTGGAACACACCTGAAACCCCGTGCAACTGCCTGGAACGCCCTTGCATCTTCCTGAAACCTCTTGGAACCCAACTGAAAGCCCTTGAAGCCCTCTGAACAATCCTGGAACGCCCTGAAACCTTTTGGAACACTTCTGAAGCCCCATTATAACTCCTGGAATGCTCCAAAAAACCTTGGAATACCCCTGATAACCCCTGATGAATGCCTTCTATATTTGCTTAGGAACTCCTGCCCTCCAGTAATTCCTTTAGCAATTTCTTGGGAAATATTGTCGGCAATTCCTTAAGACATTTCCTCTGCAATTTATTTGAGAATTACTTCGAAAATTCTTTGAGACATTGTTTTATGAATCTCTTTAATAATTCCTTTGCAATTTGTAGGGCCATTTTCATGAAATTTCAAAAGCTTTTCCTTTGGGAAATCCTTTGTTAATGCCTTTGCAGATTTATTCGGCAATAATTTATAGAATTTTTACGGTGTTTTTATTTTGAAATTCTTCCCGTATTTTTTTCGGGCATTTATTCGATAATTCCTTTGCGGAATCGTTCAGTAAGTTCTTAGAAAAATGTTTAAGCGATGCTTTGTCAATTCATTTTTTAATTCCTATGGCAATTCTTCACAGAGAATCTCAGTGATAACTTCAGAATCTTTAGTAATTCCTCCATTTATTCCTTCAAAAATATATAATTCAAAAAGTCTTCCACAGATTACTTTCGAGAACTCTTTCAGAACATTTTCCACGGATTATTTCAATAATTACTTTACAATTTCCTTCAGAATTTCCTCTAGGGGGTCTTTTTGAAATTTATCCAAGAATATTTCTAATGAAATGATCTTCGTAAGAAATTCCTTCACAGATTTCTTCGTGAATCCATACTAGAATTATTTCAAGAAACCATTCATGGATTCTTCGAAAATGCTTTTAGCAATTCTTTCAGAAAATCAAAACTTCAGAATTCTTCCAGAAATTTCTCCAAGGATATCTTAAACTATTTTTTTCACAGACTCCTTCAGAGATGCTTCCAAAGTTTCCTTAAGAAATTCTTCCAGGGGCTCTTTTAGACGTTTCCCTGGGAAATCCTTCTGAAATTTGTTATGAGATTCCTCCATAAATTTGTCCAAGTAGGTATTGCTTTAAGAAATTTTCTATGAATTTCTTCCAAAATTGTCCCATGGATGGATACCTTCAGAAATTACTTCAGGAATTCGGTTCTCAATCTACCAAGGTTTCTTTCAGAATCCTTCTTTTAGAGATTCTTTGAGAAATTCTTCCACTCAAGAACTTCCCCAAGAGTTCTTTATCCATTCTTCCTTCGAATTTTCTACAGGGATTAATTTTTTTTTTCGAAAATACGTTCATGAATTCTTCCAGTAGTTTCTTTTGAAAATTTTTCCATAGATTTCTTAAAAAAAATCGTTCAGATTTTCTCTAAGAGGCCCACAAATTTCCCGAATGGAGGAGAACGTGCCTCTAGAGCCGACCTACTGATACCTGAAGAGGCCCACCAAGGAATTGTTGAGGAATTGCTCTAGGCATTCTATTGAAAATTACCGCATGAATATGTCCAGGAATTAATATTTGGATTCATCCAGAATATCCAGAGCCCATACTCAGAATTTCTAAGCGGATTCTTTAAAGAATTTATTCTGCAATATGTCCTAGAGGAATTTCTACAGCAACATCTTTAAAATTCAGTCAAGTGTTTTTCATACAGGAATTCCTTCAGAAATATGACTACAGATTGTTTCAGGAACACTTTCTGAAAACCCTTCTTGAAAATTTAGAAATTTCCTCCAGGAATTTTTCTTAAATTTCAATCAATTTTCTATAGGAATTCTACCAAAGGTTTCCTGAGGTTTCCAGGTAGATCTTAAGATATTCATCCAAGGATTACTTCATGAATTTCCCTAGGATTTCTTCAACTATTCCTCCTAGAGATTCTTTAAAAAGTGCTTTCTGAGATTTCTTCAGCGGTTCTACTGGAAATTTCTCTAGAAATTTCTATAGGATTTTTTTTTCAAAAATTCCTGCTTGTCTTCCTTCTGAGTTTCATTCAGGAATTACTTCACAAATATCTCCAGAGACTTCTTCATAATTTCTTTTGGGGATTTCTGCAGGAATTTCAGCAAGGAAATTGTATAAAAGTTCGTCCAAGAAGTTTTTTCCGAAATTCCTTTAAAAGATCCTTCGGGAAATTCATACGAGAGTTCCTCCAAGAATTGCTAGAGCAATTTCTTTAGAGATTGCTACAAGATTTTTTCTATTAAACATATCTCCTAGAATTCATTCAGAGAATCCTACCGAAAATGATTCAGATATTCCCCCTGGGTTTTTTTCAGAAGTTTCTCCAGAAATTGCAATTTTTCCGTGACGTACATATTTAATGCTCCTAGTTATGGTTTGAAGGATTTTCGCGACATTTTCTTTAGAACAGGGGTTCTCAAACTTTTTCAGCTTGCGACCCACTTTTGATTTTCAAAGAATTTAACGACCCACCAGCACGAAAATTTAAAAATAAGTATTTTTTTGCAAATTTGGACTGCCTTTTTAAATAAATACATTTTATCAGTTTAATAGGTTGTGATAAACTTACGTTACGTAGCCCTCAAACTTAAACGTTTTTTTTGTTTATTTATACTGCTCTTTTAGTTTCTTGAAAAAGTTTAAGAAAGGTTAAGGTGCCCAAGTTTGCAGCATCAGTTAACTTTTAGTCCTCAAAATCAGAGATAAGATTCCAAGTTTCTAATATACAATCAGATATAGTGGTTATTTTATGCTTCTGCAGAGCTTTAAAATCTACTTTAAAGTTAAATATCGGTTGAACATACTATACGTATTCACAGAGAGTGGATGAACATCAAGTAGTTTTTTACAAATATAGTACTGCTGGATTGTCAGATGAGTCCTCTTGATTTTTTCTTCATACACACTATTTTATTTATTTTTTTTAAAATCACTTTTCAGTTGTTCCGATTAAGTTCAGATTATCGTTAGTCATCTAAATTTCACAAAAGTTTAGCTTTACTGAAGTTCGGTGAAAGTAAGGTTTCTTGTCAAAGTTTGATATTTTGATTTTTTTATTTCTATTTTTTTTATATTTTAACAGCTGAAATTGGCGTGTAAATCCAACAGAAAATGCTAACTGCAAGCAACAACTTCAACTCATTTTTTCCCAGGAACCAAGTAAAATATAAAAATTTACCCTTTTCTTAAAACTTCCGAATACTCAAAGTTTTAGAATCGATTTCAGAACGCAGACAGTAGTTTCAATATTTAATATACTCCAGGCAAGATTTATAGTACAAAATTTTGAATAGAATTAAGGAGAAACCGAAATTCTATTAAAAAAAAATATTTGAAAATTAGAAAATGGCTAGCAATAACATTCGACATACGTTAATAAAGACTTCGCGATTTACCAAAAATCAACTCGCGACCCACGAGTGGGTCTATAAGACTATATCAATGCTATTTCCATATGGATTTGTCTAGTCTAGTCTAGTCTACACACACACAGCCATTCATTGAAAGAATCCTGGAAAATGATAGAATCGACTACTTCTACCATTTTTCTTGTCATTATCAATGCTTGCAGCACATCAGAGATGTAATACAAGGATTGAAGCGTCCAGGCCTACTGTGCAGCGTCATTAGTACAATAAAGCTAAAGAACGGGGACATCTCGTACCAACCGCTCAGTACAGTATGTAATAAATGTACAGTAAATACGTTGGGAGTGATTTTGCTAAGAAAGTTAATGTCACTCCGTCGAGGCTCTTCTTCCTGGGATGGGACAAAGGAATTTCACCCTGATGTCCAGGCTCGAAAGCCTAGGCTTAAGCGCCATTACTCGCTCATGCTATTTCCATATGGATTTGTGATAAAAAAGAAGGTTTCGATGAAATACCAGAAAAAAAAATTAACAAGAATCGCCAAAGGAATTCACAAAAGAATTGCCAAGTGATTCAAGGAATTTTAAACATATTTCCGAAATTTCCAAATACATTACCGCAGGAATTTCTTAAGGAATTCACAAAGAAATCGCTGGATAGAATTTAAAGTAATTCGCATTGAAATTGTTGCAGGAATTAAAAAAAAATGTCGAAGGAATCTTTGTGAATATTCCATTGATTTGTGAATGAGTGATTCAGTAGTGCAATAACAGTTGTCACAATAAGTGCTGAGTTCAAGGCTGAGCTCAAGTCAAAACCCAAAGTTTTTTGAATGGTACAAATTCTTCTTCTTCTATATGGTTTTACGTTCCCACTGGAACTTGGCCTGCATATATCCATCTCTTATGATCATATGTATATGAAAAGCGAGAGCTATTTATTTAGTGTTCAAACAGTTGCCTATCTTACAGGCGTCTATTCTCCATTCACTTGATGTGGAAGAACAAAATGAAACCTGGAAGGTCATCAAAGTTATCGTTTGCACTCTTTCATTTACGACAGATTACTACAGAAGAGGCAGAAGCTCGAAAAATGACTTAAGGGTAAAGTCTTCGGTATATCAATCCGTGTGGTCAATTAATGATATTTAATTTTTTTGCGGTGCAAGTGAAGGGAAGGATGAAACATGATTGATGAGATTTGAAATACCTTATGACAACTCAAGTGCCGAATTATTAATTGGCTCGGTAGCTTAGTTGGAAAAGCACTTGTCTAGCAAATAAGGGTCATGAGTTCAATTCTCACCTGAGCTGTGGATTTTTTCGGAATTTCACTTATTATTTATCTTTTTCATGTATAGGTATAGGGGAAACTACCTATTCTCGGCCGTTTTGTTCTCTTCGTCTTTGGGGGTTTTTTGAAACCTATTGAACTCAGAGTTTGTCTCACATCCTTCCCAACTAAGACGAATTATATGGCCAAGTTTCAGGCAATTTGGCTGACAAAAACCCCCCATGACGAAGAGAACAAACCTGCCGATAATACCCATTGTCACCCTATATGTTGAGTTCATTAAAATATCAATGAATTTCAAAGAGATTTTTTAATATCACTTTTGGAGTGCTGAGCCACTAATTGACAGTTTCGCCCAGTACAATCCGACATCGGATGATTCAACAAATATCTTCCATACAAACTTCAAACTAATCTTTCCTGTGTTTTGGTACACGAAAATTTGTACTTAGGTCCACTTGCAGATTCAAATTTTTCAGGTAATTCACAAGGCAATCTTTTGGCAAATTATGTCGTTATTGCATGTGTTATTCTTCTGGAAATTTCATTGTGAATTCAGGAATTTAAAATTCTTTGACCAATTCTTCTGAATGTTTTTGAACTTCTTTTTATTCGTGAATTTTAACTTACTACTTCTTTACATGTTTCTGAAAATTGTTTGGCACACTTTTTGGGAATTTGTATTGAAGATATTATTGTAAATTCCTTTGGAAATTTATTCGGTAATTCTTGCGGAAACCAGGCCACCATTCAAATAAAGTCTGAGATTTTTAGTGTGTCATGCTGAATGAAAACTAGTGATAAATTGATGAACCTCTTGTTTGTTAAAAGGGTGGCAATTCAATTCAATTTTTCATGTAAGATCACATTCTGATCCCAATAGCATTGAATTTACGATCTCTTGAAACGAACGCCGTCAATCTCCAGCACAAACAACCGTGCGTCTCCATCCACGTAGCACTCCCACGAAGCACCCAATAACGTTCAACGGTATCTTATGGAAAAAAGTTTCCTATAATGCCCCCCCCCCCCTTTCAATCACAAAT